>NC_071121.1:29077500-29160000 GCF_024256425.1 Clarias gariepinus | reverse complement strand
CACACACGCACACACAAACATTCAGTGCCCTGAATTGTGCACATTGCTAATGACCCTCAATTCCCCCAACAAGAAATGTGTTAGATCAGTGTACAATATCATGTGTGTGTCGCCCCCTACAGGAAAAACTGTTACTGTGTGTTTTTTATTTTTTTATTTACTGACTAAAAGTTACTAATATCTCTCGCAATTCTGTCTCACTCTCTTTATGTCTCACTCCTCCTGTCTCACTCTCTTCCCCTGTATGTTTTCTCTTCCTGTCGTTCTCTCTCTCTCTCTCTCTCTCTCTCTCTAATCCTCTGTTTTTTTACACACAAGCTAACATGGATTGCTTTGAAGGTAAAATTTAATTCTAACGCTATTTCCATTATTGAGGTGTTTCGTCTCTCTCTCTCTCTCTCACACACACAAACACACACAAAAACACAAACACTCTTTCACACACACCAACAGACTGCTGCGTGTTTATGCTTCACAAATCCCTGTGTGTGTGTGTGTGTGTGTGTGTGTGTGTTTACCTTGTGTTTATATGCAGTGTGTGTTGGTGCAGGCAGTGTAGTTCATTATTTAGTGTGTGTGTGTGTGTGTGTGTGTAACACGCTGTCCTCTCTCACCATCAGTACGCTCTGTATAAGAAGATGACGCAGGCAGCGATCCTGATCCAGAGTAAGTTCCGCAGTTACTACGAGCAGAAGAAATTCCAGCAGAGTCGCAGAGCCGCGGTTCTCATTCAGCAGTACTACCGCAGCTACAAGGAGTACGAGCGCATCAAACAGGGGGGGAGAACCGGCACAGGGCTCTCCAGCAAGATGAAGTGAGTCTCTCACACACTCTCACACACACACACACACACACACACACGCACAGTTTAGCGCTCCGTGTTCTCATGTGTATCTGTGTGTTTCTGCAGAGGCTCCTTTCTCACCAAGAAACAGGATCAGGCAGCTCGCAAAATCATGCGCTTCTTTAGACGCTGCAGACACAGGTACACACGTACACACACACACATATATATATACACACACATACATACATAAACACACACATATATAAACACACATACTGTACACAAACATATACACACACACATAAACACACATACTGTCTATTTCTGAAGTTAAGCAGAGCCCACGTGGACTCCGACAGAGGGTGAAGCGGGATTGTTATTAGGAGCAGAGTGGTAGAAAGGTCCAGTTTCATTGACCCTCAGGATCGGTGGGATACTGAAGGACTTGATATGAAGGATCCTGGTGTCCATGACCTCACAGTCAAGCTGCATCATCACCTCAAACTCCTTGTCCTTTTTCAAACTTTCGTTTATATTCATTGCTGGGAGCAAAACGGATATCTTTGGTCTGCTTCCTCTGTTGTGGTTAGTGGCAGGAAGGAGAAGGTGATCTCCGCGGAAAGAGATCACATAGAAGGTGTCTCCTCTTCGGTTGATCTCGTCAAAGAGCGGGCCAGGGGTAGCTCAGTGGTTAAGGCATTGGATTACGGTTCGGAAGATCCCAGGTTCAAACCCCACATCCACCAAGTTGCCACTGTTGGGCCCTTGAGCGCGGCCCTTAACCCTCAACTGCTCAGATGTGTAATGAGATAAAAATGTAAGTCGCTCTGGATAAGAGCGTCTGCCAAATGCCCAAATGTAAATGTAAATGTCAAAGAAATTGCTGTAAGTGTGGTGAGGGGTGTAGTAGACCTGCAGTTTGTTGCCTAAATGCTTATCAGAAAAGTCTCTGTACTGCACAGTCACAATCTGAGCCACTTCCGCTTTTTTACTTGCTGTTTTCATGATTGTTCTGGCTCTAGAGTGAGTGCTGCTGTTTCGCTGGTTCTTTGTGCGCTCTGCCTCGTGGCGGTGGACCCAACCCCTCAGCTCACTGGCCATCTTTGTGCACTTGGTCCTGTTTACAGAAGGCTGGCAAGGAGGAGTTCTGAGAAAGAGTGGATCCCTTTTAACCACCATAAGAGCCTTTGCCTCCGGCATTGATTCCAACTTTTGAGCAGACAGAAAATCGTGTATGCTGACCCCCATGTCACAGTTTGACGAGAAGCCCAACAGAAGTCTGCTTCTGGGACTACGGCCTGCTGTAAAGCTGAAGTTTCCATGTTTTTCAAAAAGACTCATTGGTGCAATGTTGATGGCCAAGAATATGCAGGACAACCATGAGACACACGGCCCGTTGTTTTGGAGCAGTTGCCTTAAGAATGGTGTTTTTATTCATCAGTCCCTCCAATTGCCTTTTCAGTGTGCCATTTTCATCTTTCAGCTTCTCATTTTGAGACAGACAGTGCAACTTTTAGACGGGCCTCCAAGATCAGCAAGTACTCTTACTTTTTCTTCCGTGATCGAGATGCAGACTCTCTGTTCTTGATTATCCGCTGTTGTCGTCGTGACATGCTAGAATCCTCATCTGATGGAGGGTTTCTAAACGGGATGGTCCCTACGACAGGCAAGGAGGTGGCAGGGGTGGTGAGGTTTGTGGGCCTGTCCTGTACCAGGCTTGGAATGCTGAGCACTTGGGGACCTGCGGTTCCCGAGCCTAGAACGATTGTGTTCTCACTGATCAAAATAGACCAGACTATAACTTTCGTTGCAGCACAATAGGTTTATTGGGTTTTACCACAGGAACCTACGAAGGTGGAGATTGCATCGCCAAGCTGCTGAGTTACAGTGTGATCAGAAATCTTGCTTCTAATTGCATGCGGTCCTATGACTCGAACTTCTGTCTTATCAGGATTTAGCAGAAGGAAGTTAATTTACATCCAGTCTCTTATATCCTTAACGCATTGCTCAACTTTAGCAAGCTAGTTTTTCTCATCTGGTTTTGCTGAGACATATAACTGTGTGTCATCAGTATAACAATGAAAACTAATACCATGCTTATGGATTATGTTGCCCAGAGGAAGCATGTAAATCGCGAGCAGTGGGCCTAAAACTGAACCCTGTGGAACACCAAACTCCACTTAAGAACAGAATAATCACCATTTAAATCTACATACTGATAATGATCAGTCAAGTAGGATCTGAGGGCCAAATGAGAGGGCCGTTCCCTTAATTCCTACTTCTTTTTCTAAGAAGATTATGATGATCAATGGTTTCAAAAGCTGAGGTTGAGTTACACAAGTATGGTGATGCAACCCTGATTATTAGTTCATTCTCTTTAAGGGGAGTAAAGTATTCTAGGCTCTGATGTGATGTGGTTAGTTTATCATCTGTATAACTTAAATAGTCTGGTTTCAAAGCCTGAATGGAAGAGATAGGAGGGTGGAGGTTATGACTGCCAGCCTGTACCACCTGATGTCCTGAGGGGCGGTGCTCTCACGCTGGTTACTGTGCTTTACTGAAATCAAAACTTACACACACTATCTCTTTCTTTCAGGATAAAGGAGCTGAAGCAGAGCAAGGAGCTGGAGAGGAGAGGCCTGACCACCTAATTCCATACACACACACACACACACACACACACACACATTTTCCTTATATGTTTACAGTTGCTTACTAAAATAACTAGGGAGACACCTGACCTCCTGCATGTCCTCTGTCTCCTGCCCTTTAACTCCCGCACTTGAACAGGACACCTGGGACTCCGTGGCACTTTCCTCCTCACCTTCCCCTTTATGGCGTTAGCTAGCGAGCGACGTTCTGGCCTAGCGATGCATGTTAGCTGAGCGTTTAGCTGCTTGAACACTTTCAGACTCGTCCTGCTTTTTTATTTGTTGCGGCGTGTCGTACCAGACGCTTCTCTATAACTGTAATCCTCCGCCTGTATAAACCTGTAAACTACACACAGTGAAATTATTGTCTTGGATATGAATTTATTTCTGCTTTGATGTTTCAGCATGTTTTTTTACGACTCAGTGTTTACCTGCTCAGCGAGTGACGACTGCACTGACCCTCAGTCTTACACCTTGTCCCCATGTCCACTTCCCTCTCGCTCACCTCTGCCGCCCCTTGCTAGTTTTTGCACACTTTTGAGTGGTTAGGGGACGTGGATAATGGAGTGTGTGTGTGTGTGTGTGTGTGTGTGTGTGTGTGTGTGTTTGTAAATAGAAACACAGAGGTCTTGTATAACACAGAGGTGCACTTCATACAGGGTGAGGTATAAAGTCTTAAGCAGATGCGGGTGTTTTATGGACTGATGTGACGCTCATCAGACTCCAGCTGTACTTTTTCATGTTTCACTTAGAATGAATTTTCCTGAGCCTGATGCAGTTTTGTGTGTGTGTGTGTGTGTGTTGCTGTGACTGTACCACTGCACTGAAACCTGAACCATAGACATCATTAATCACGTGACTTTAAAGTCTGTTTTTAGATACAAATGTGTAAAGGTGTTTAAGTGCAGGTGTTTATGAAGCCTTGTGGAGACGAGTTTGTGTTCGGTCATAAACTACTGAAGCTCTGAGTGAGCTTCCACACCTTCCTCTGTAAATACACTCACTCGTGTGTGTGTGTGTGTGTGTGTGTGTTTTAATCCGCCATCTGAGAGATGACTCCAGCGTATCAGTCAGTGTAAACGAGTCGGATTAATAACCTTATTAAGCTAAATTAAAGTTTGGAATGTACTCACCTCGCTGTGTTCTGATAATAATGTTAAAATGTTTTAGATTGTATTTTATGTTTTTATTTAAGTTATTGCTGTATGGATTTATTTCTCTTAACATCAGCACCAGGCCAGGAGACACACACACACACACCTTTTGTCCCCTTTTTTTTTGTATTGTGCAGTGCCTTGAAGTTTTTAATGCAGTATCTCTCTCTCTCTCTCTCTCTCTCTCTCTCACACACACACCCCACACACGATTAGATAGCTTATATTGTTTTGCAGATTGTTATGCATATGAATTTGTGTGTGTATATAGATACATATATATACAAACACACGTGTTATGCATTAATGTGTAAATACTGTACATTTATAAAGAGCTGTTGGACACATTTATATATATTATATTATATATTTAACAGGACTGTACTGGTGTCTTTCTGACACATGGTGGCGCTCTGAGTCTGCATGAGTTCCTTTAATACTTTCCTTTCAGATGATAAGATGTGCAGGTGTTTAAAGGTTGTATTTATGACTATCATGGCTTCTGGTGGTTTTTCCTGGAGATCAGTCGCTCGGTGTTCAGGCTGTTTTTCATAATTAACGATTCTTCATTAAAAATGTCTGTGTTTGAAAACCTTCTGCTCTCACGCTTTACTGCAAACTAACCAGAGTAAACCACACTCTCAGCAGTGTGACACACGTGTGTGTGTGTGTGTGTAAGAGGTCAAAACACACAAGTTTAAACTGTGTAATCAAGGGCGTGGTCAGTGTCTTACTGTGATACACATAATGATCATTGAGAGGCATTATAAGTGGAGTTGTGCACACTTACGCACGCACACGCACACACACACACAGCAATTTGGTTGACGTCTCAGGTCACAGTAATACTGTTTATTAGATAAAGTTCAATATCTGTTGCCATGGCAACCAAACATCTTTTATTAAAACTCTTATACACACTAGTGAAAGTAAACACACACAATCAGTCTGCAGTCTCGGCCTCCGTGCCATAAGCCAAAAGTGTGTGTGTGTGTGTGTGTGTGTGTGTGTACGTGCATTTTTTATTATAGGCCAATTTGCACAGCAGCTAAAACCATGTGAGTCTCAGCTGAATTACACACACACACACACACACACACACATACCCTTTCTAAACACTAGCATTTAGAACAGAGCCCTCACAGAGGGACAGAAAACACACACACACACACACACACACACACACAGAGGTGTTCTCTGGGGGTTCATTTCCTGGTAAGCACCAAATTCTTCCCAGAATTCATTTAAATGACATCACACACACACACACACACACACAGGTCAAAAGTGTGTGCTGGAAGGGGAGGGAGCTGGCAGGGGTCGTGTGCGGGGGCGGAGCAGGGCGCGGACGTTGTCACGGTAACGGGAGGACATGATGTTGTAGAGCAGCGGGTTGACGGCGGCGCTGCAGTAGAACAGCACGAAGGAGACGAGGTTCAGGTACTGAGACAGGAAATACACCTGATAGCTGGAGTTAAGAGACAAACAGAACAGCGTACGGGCGACATGGAAGGGCAACCAACACACCACAAACACACACACGATCACCACTACACACCACAGCACACGGGGGAGGGGAGGGGGAGGGGGAGGGATTATTAGTAATATCATCATCATCATCATCATCATCATTAATGTCTTTATCATCCTGTAAATGCTGCTCAGTATAACACAATCAGCAGAATAAGACAAACAGGTAAATAAACAAGTAAAGATAAATAAATAGTAAATACAAACTAGGCAAATAGACATTTAAACAGTTAAAGAAGTGATTGTACAGATAAACTATTATTTAAATAGTAAACAGGTAAATATGTAAATAAACAAGTAAGTAAACAGGTATGATATAATACAAAGAAACATTCAGGTCAAACCGGGACTTGTGATGAATTTTCTGCTGAATGACGTTTACAGAAGGTTTCAGTCACTGCGGTGATGAGACTCGGGTCAGTCGCAGTAAAACGTGTGAACTTTAAAGACACGTGGTCGTTCACGTGGACATGCAGAGTGTGGGACACCAAATCACTGAAAATCAACAGATAACTTGTGGAAGAGACCCGCGTGTGTGTGTGAACTGTACACACACTTATACACCAACACCACTTACACATTACAGGAACTCGGCTGGGAGTTATTGCCACGTCCCCCATACAGTCCTGACCTCGCTCCAACACGTTAATGGAGTTCCTGGGGGGCCGGCGTTTCAGACGTAAATCAGACAGGCGGTCCGATCACGGCTCCGCCGTACTAAGGGAACGTTCTACCTTGATGGTGTCCAAACTCTAGTGAGACCCTGGGATAAGTGCATTAGTGTATCTGGATTATTTAGAGAAGTGAAGGGAGTTTTTACTCTCAGGACTGAGTTGTGTAATTCTGTACAATCACAAGTCCAGGTTTGACTTAAACAGACATAGTATTTATAATATACAGCCGTTCTCTATTTTTCCTGGAGCAATTAAAAGTTATAGCAGTGGTAGTCGTAGCTGTAAGTCCCGCTTTGACTCGAACACCCCTCTTGCATAATGTAATTATTATATCAGCTGACATTTGACCCCTGTGTGCTCACCCATCATTCGCAGAGTCTGGCGGTGGGTGTGGTCTCGGGGTACATGTCTGCGCTGGCGGAGTCTTCGGGCGATTAGCGTGTAGAGCAGCGTGAGCGTGGTCAGCGGGATGATGAAATACAGGTTAGAGAGCCACAACATGGCCACCATCAGGCCCGAAGACTCCGCCCACCGAGTCACACGGCACTCGGTCAGGTTACCTTCCACACGCTCCACGCCTACTAACACCAGCACGGGGCCCGCACTCAGGGCCGCCACGGCCCACAGAGCACCGATCAGCACTCTGACACGGCCTCGCGTCACCAGGAGGCGGGCTCTGAGCGGGAAACACACACCCACGTAACGCTCCGCCCCCAGCGCGGTCATGTGCAGGATGGAAGAGAAAGTGCAGCACTCGCTCACAAACTGAGAGAGTTTACACACTGCATCACCCAGGAACCAGGGCCGGTACCACCACAGCTACAGGTAGGACACACAACACGCGCACACACACACGCACACACACACACAGGTGAATAAACACAAAAACTAACACATACAAACTTTTAATTTACAACCTGATTACATCATTAATATTACAGATAAACAGGCTGACGTCTCCTCAACTAAAACACACTTCACTTCTAGTACACACAATTCTGAGAAATAAAATAAAGTAATAAATAATAAATAATACACACGCCGCAATGAGTTTTTTTCACATCGCCGTGTGATCCTTTAATGAATGATTCATCAATTAATTCAATTCAATTCAATTCAATTTTATTTGTATAGCGCTTTTAGCAATTGTCATTGTCGCAAAGCAGCTTTATACAGTCAAAAGAATTATTTAAGTTTGTATGAAATGTGAATTTGTATGAATCAAAATGGTCAGTTTGTCCCTGGTGAGCAAGCCGAGGGCGACAGTGGCAAGGAAAAACTCCCTGAGATGGTAATAGGAAGAAACCTTGAGAGGAACCAGACTATTAAACACTGCATTTCATATGATCTTTGTGTAATATTCAATATTTTAGGAAAAGACAATAAGGATGAGACATGGTAAAGATTAGACAGATATCGGAGTGTTATGGTCAGAAACTGTAAGGGTGAGAGCGAACAGATTGGACAGTATAAAAATCAGACATTAAAATATCAGAATGTAAACATTTTAAAACAGTAAAGATTGGATGGAGTAAAAATCAAACAATATGGATCAGATGGATAAAAGATCAGACAGTAGAGATCAGGTAAACAAACCCACAGGTAAACAAACACAGATGAACCAACGTACAGAGGTCCGTTCTTCGTACGTCGCTTGACACATCCGAGATGAATTGACACATCTAAGATGAGATCATCGTGCTAATTACGATCTGGCTAAGTCGGTTCTTCGAGCTCACCTGTTGTTGATGATTAGTATATCTGGATTGAGTTGTCTAGGATTATTGCGCGCTCGTGCGTTGGTTTAAAAGGCGATATGCATCGACAGTAGAAACACTGATCACAACCCCTTCGATTGGTTGACGAAATGGAAAAAGACCGGCTCAACTTTTTTTTGTAACACGTGTTATGCGCTGAAATGCCCCCCTGCCATGGATTGCCCCCCCTACATAATCGCTATCAAATATTATATTAGAACATTAATTTATAGGTTAATGGTTTACAAATTACAAATTACATGAGACAATAAAATAAAATAAGCAATATGAAAATAAATATGTTGTATATGAAAAAATAGAAATATTATGTATAGTTTTATATTGTTTATTTTATAATAAAATTAGTTTCGTCCAATTTATCATTATAAAATATAAATTTTTAATATATATATATAAATATTTATTAGCATATTTTTATGACAAACCCCTGAAAAATAAATGTGTTACAAAAAAATGAACATTATACAAGAATTTGTATTAATGGTCTTGACGGCTGTCTCGTGCCTAGGGTTTATTATAATAGTAATATCATATTTGATAATAATAAACCTATGAATTTATGTTCATATATAATATTTGATAGCGATTATGTGTGTGTGTGTGTGTGTGGGGGGGGGGGGGGGGGAGTCCATGGCAGGGGGCATATACTTTTCTTTTTCCACGTGAGTCGGTCATGCTCTTTAACCAATCAGATGTGACCTCGCCATTTCAACCAATCATAACCCGCCAGGAGCGCAGGCTAAATCCTGTTTACATGAAATAAACCTGCTCCCGAGCAGGTTCAAGCTTACGGATATGTTGCTATGACAACAAATGCTAGAAGCGCATCGAAGAACGAAACAATCCAAGATCAGGACAAATCCACAACAATCAAATCCAGCTAACTGAGTTAGCGACGTACGAAGAACGGACCCCAGGTAAACAAACCCACAGGTAAACAAACCCAGAGGTAAACGTACAGGTAAACAAACCCAGAGGTAAACAAACCCACAGGTAAACAAACACAGATGAACCAACATACAGGTAAACAAACCCACAGGTAAACAAACCCACAGGTAAACGTACAGGTAAACAAACCCACAGGTAAACAAACCCACAGGTAAACGTACAGGTAAACAAACCCACAGGTAAACAAACCCACAGGTAAACGTACAGGTAAACAAACCCACAGGTAAACGTACAGGTAAAGAGGTCAGTAAATACCTTGTAAAGGTCAAGGGGCATCAACACCAGCATCATGATATCAGACACCGCCATGCTGCTCAGGTAAAAGTAGGTGGTGCTTCTCATCTGTGGGCGGAGCCACACCACCAGGATGGTTAGAATGTTACCCATCAGCCCGAGTACCAGCAGTGGCACGCACAGCGTCGTCACGGCGACAAGTTCAGAGTGCCTGAAGGCTGAGGGGAGTCCCGCCAAGTAATCCGAGTAATCCGAGTTATACGACTCGTTCTCATTCTCACAAGCACCGCACCAACCGGAACCAGAACCGTCCTGTGCCAGATCCATCTCCCTCACACACGCACACACACAGTCCTTTTTATGGGGCAGGATGAGGGTTAGTGTATTGCTGAAGGTGTTTGTTCCTCCATCATCAAAATGTTCCCTCTGAGGGTCTGTTCCTCCCTCTGTCCTCTCGCTCTGTGTGTGTGTGTGTGTGTGTGTGTGTATGTCTCTCTCTCCTGCTGTGCACCGGACAGGAGGAAGAGATCAAACGGCTCAATCGCCCTGTACAGAGATAAAGCGCGCGCGTACACACACACACACACACACACACACACACACAGTACCAAACATGCAAAGTGTCTTCAATTAGCACTTTAGTTTGCATTAATAGTTGAATCAACCTGGAGTACTTTGTGTGTCTGCGCGTGTATGTGTGTGTGTGTGTGTGTGTGTGTGTGTGGACTAAAACAGGTTAAAATGCCATAAACAGTAAATCGATACACATCAATAATAATAAAGAAATTTGTATTAAATAAAGGCAGAAACCTCACGTTCTGTGGCGTCTCTTGTATCGCCATAGCAACGGATCAGAACACGCAAGTTTCTTTATGACTGTAAATATTGGCACCTCTGGAGGTGACAACCAATGAAACCCAAAAGCCACACACTCTCCACACAAACACGTTTATTCATTATTAAAGTTACACACACGACATTTAAACACACAGTGCAGAAATTAGACTCCGCCCACAGGAAGTGACATGTAATCTGAGCTCATGCCTCCCACTGCCTGCGTCTCTGAAGTAGGTGAAAGGTCATGTGAGCAGGTCTGGGGGCCGGGTGTGGACGGGGTGAAAGGATGTGGTTGCCTGGCAACACGGGCATCTCCCTGACAACACAGTGGGGCTCATAGAAGAAAAGCAAGTCAGGGCCCTCTGCTGGAGGAGAACGGGACTGTTACACACACACACACACACACACACACCATTACACTCAGAGCTGGAATTAAACAGTGAAATTCTCTTGTTATTTGATTAGATCACATTAAAGTGTGTTATAATGATATACAGAACATTATTACGATAAGCGTAAACATCGTGTGTGCTCACCTTTGAGTGGTGGCTGGTTGTGGGCGGGGCTAAAACTGGCCTGTCACGCAAGGCCTGAGCAATGAGCTCATCATGTGACAGACTGACACTGACGAGCGCGCGGTAGAGGTGATGGGAGCGCGGGAAATTCACACCTGAGAGAGAGAGAGAGAGAGTGTGTGTGTGTGTGTGTGTGTGTGCGTGCTACCCTCAAACATGGGGTTCTGACACAATCCTATAGTGTGTGTGTGTGTGTGTGTGTGTGTGTGTGTGTTACCCTCAGCTGCTCGTGTTTTGACACACTCCTGTACAGTAGTCGAGTTCTGCAGTCTCTCCTGCACGGCCCCCTGGGAATTAAACTCTGCCTTCTTCAGCTGCAGTAGCTCCGCCTTCAGGGCTAGTGTTGTGTTTAGCTCCACCCCCTCTGTCAGCTGTCCATCACTCCAATCAGACACATTCCCATTTTCCCCTGTGTGTGGACAACATTTTATGTTTTTATATATTACACACACACACACACACACACACACACACACATTTCCGTGTAAGTGTGTGCGTGTTGTTATTGAGAGGAAAAAATAAACCTGAACAATTTATAAGTCAAATTTCAGAGAATATAAAACTATACTGTGTGTCCGTCTGTCTCACTCACTCTCTCTGTCCTACCTTTTAATTTACCGTGTTGTTTCTCCGCTGCCGCCGTCGCCATGGTAACAGGAGGTTGGTCAGGGGAGGAGTCAGGACTCAGAGCGAAACGCACCTTAACATCATCATCATCAGTTTAAATAAACACACATTTCTCTGAATTGTCTAAGTGTTTCCATGACGACGACCTCTGACCTGCCGCGTGCGTGTTTGTTGTCTCCTCAGAGCTTCAGCAGCGGCGTGTCCCCCCGGTCTCTCTGGGGACAGCGTGAGGGACAGGTCCAGCTCCGGGCACTGGGGTGGGGCAGGGGCGGGGCTTACAGGGAGCGGGGGCAGGACCATTCGTGCTACTGTACTCTCCATTTCGATCACCTCTTTCACACACACACACACACACACGTAAGAAATTCTTTTTTCTGTTTTTTAATAAAACACAAACCTTAAAGATTTCGTATTTTTGCTGCTCATTCAGTTACACTTAACTGCTCACACACACACACACACACACACACACACACACACACACACTGTTCTCAGGCACTTACTGTATGTACTGTGTGAGAACAGCGCCCCTGCAGGTCAGTGCTGATAAAATGAATCGATTCCAGACTCGGCTCGGAGTCGACTCCTCTAACTCGGCTCCCGCGGAACTCAGAACCTGATCTACAAGAGTTTCTGATTAAAACTGTGACACACACACACACACACTCTGTCACACACACACTCTCTCTGTCACACACACACTCACTCACTCTCTCTGTCACACACACACTCACTCACTCTCTCTGTCACACACACACTCTCTCTTACACACACACACTCTCTCTGTCACACACACACACTCTCTCTCTGTCACACACACACACTCTCTCTCTGTCACACACACACACTCACTCTCTCTCTCACACACACACTGTAGTTTAGTTACTCTGTAGTTAAACGCAGTGTTATTAACGTTCACTCACCTCCTCCCTGCTCTGTGTGTGTGTGTGTGTGTGTGTGAGATCTACACACCGCTCAGATGTTTCATAAACACGAGTCTGAACAAAAGAAACGAAAACCGTTTTTCAAAACTCCCTCCGTAACACACACACACACACACACACACACACACACATTTCACTTCCGGGTGGCCGGTTGAGTTTCTGCGCATGCGCCGGTCACACTCCCCGTGTTCCCTAACCCTTTAGTTGTAACTGATCAGATTATTGACCTTGAACACTTCATCACACACCTGTGACACACACACACACACACACACACACACACACACACACACACCTGCTCCAGGTTCATCTTTTCCTTCGGAGAACAAAAACCAGAACTAAAAACACAAGTAACTCAATTTACCTTAAAGCACAACCTTGTGGCAGACGATGGAATTACACCCATGACAAAATTAAAGTGTAGAAAAAAGCACAGCACTGCCCTCTCGTGGCTTCGTCTGGAATTACATCAAGGAGAAACTCTTGAACATTTCAAGATTCAAGATTGAAATAACTTTATTAATCCCAGAGGGAAATTGCTTATGCTCGGTTACAGGTGCTCACAGTTGTTAACTAAGAAAAGTTAATAAATAATAATAATAATAGTCTTAAAAAAAGTTCCTAAAACAGTGTTAGAACAGTGCTTTATTCACTACCGTTAACTGATTTAGCTTTATTTTACTTCTAATTAAAATTATTAGGACTTATTGCAGGCATATTAATTACACAGATTTTAATGGCCCAGCTATATTATTTTACAAGCATTTTAAAAGCGTATTTACATAGGTTTATTGTATATGTCAAGTCAAGTCGGCTTTAATTGTCATTCTAACCATATACAGTCCGTACACAGTGAAACGGAACAGGTGTACTCCAGGGCCGAGGTGCTACACACAACATCAATTTAACAACATAAATTAACAGAAAAACTAACTGGCTAACTTGGAGACCTAATTAGCCGGCTAGCTGGGACAAGACATTTAGTCCACTAAATATGGCCTCATTTCTCTTTAGGCCAGTCAGTGTGTTCTTCGGCGGACTGTAACCTCTTCAGCACGTCTTTTCTTTAACAATGGGACTTTGCGGCGACTTCTTGCTGATAGCTTGACTTCACATAGCCGTCTCCTAATAGTAACAGCACTCACAGGTAACTTTAGATGTTCTTTGAGTCAATGTTGTTATTCTTCGACCCATTCGAATGGTAGTTTTCCGTTTTCTTCCACGTCTTTCTGGTTTTGGTCTCCGTTTTAAAGCATTATAATCTCATCATTTCAGCAGAGCACTCCATCATTTTCTGCACTTCTTTGTATGTTTTTCATCTCTAATCAACTTTTGAATTAAAAGCATATTTATTTTTATAATAAGTACGCTGTTGTTCTGAACAATGTCTGGACGACCCGTTTTACTCTGATTTTCAAATTAAAATTAAAATTTTATTTGTCATACACACAGTCATACACAGTACGATATGCAGTGAAATGTTTATATGACCGCCAGTGACCTTAAAAAAAAAACTATATATAAGGAATAAATATTAATATAAAGAAATAAAATACAAAGGAAAATAAATGTAACTAGTAAAATAACAAACGGTACAAATAAGGGCATGTAAAAATATCACAAAATATAAAATATAGGAATATGGGGGGGAATATATATATATATAAAAATTTTAAAATGTTTTAAAGTGGCATTAAAATGTTTTCATGTTCAGAGAGAAATGCACAGGACAACCTTTTTTTGCATTTTTCCTTCAATAAGGGGAACTTGATTAACACTTGTTTTCCACAGAATAATTGACCTCTAATTGAACTCCACACTGCTATTATTTTAAACAGACTAATATTAGTTTTTCTTCACTTACATTAAACTAATAATCCATTTAGCACATTTTCCTTCATGTTGTGATTCAGAATAGAACGTGCAGGGGTCCAATGCATTAATGTGATTTAAATTAAACGTTATTATACAAATATGGAGCTTTACACACTTTCTTCAACACACTGCTATTATTTTAAACACAACTGTATGAATGATAATGGGAGGTCCTACCACGGTCCACCATTGGCCTCCATGGTCCCTAATAGGACTAGAGAGGTTCCTGGATAAAGAAATGGATTGTATATTTTGTATTTTCTCCCAGTTAACTAAAAGCACATAGTGTTGTAAGTAATGGTGTAACTGGGGAACTGAAGAAAGCAGAAGAGTGGAAGTATTTTAAGGAATATTTCAGGGATTTGTTCCTTTAAAGTTTCATATTTGTAAATAGAATCTTCAACTTGTTAGTAAACAGAACTGCGCTGAGCATGAACATTAATAATGAGGAATTGCTCTAATGCTCACTAACAAGGTTTATATTTTAATAAAGTGATTATTATTATTGTGTTTTGTCTGTGTGCTTTATTTACACCTCCAACTTCACAGGAGGGTTTTATGGATAAAGACTTCAAAGCTGTTCTGTCTCTGTATAAGCACTTCTGACAAGCACCAGAGTCCATGGCTCCACCCCTTAGGCCCCGCCCCCAAACCCTCACAGAAGTGAGGCGGCTGATAACGGCGTTCCCAAAAATCACTCGGGTCAGCTTTAGGAGTGATGAGAAATTTTAATATCATTAAATGAGCAGTGAGACGTTACAGTCCTGTTCATACAGTAATCTGTTTGTTAATTTCCTTTTCTCTCTCTCACACACACACACACACACACACACAAGGTTAAACACACATCCTCCTCCTCGCACCCAGAACCATGGACTTGCCATAGTAACCACCATACCATTATTGTTTAAACAAACCTGACTGTTCACCAAACACACACACACACACACACACACACTGTTTTTAACAATACAAATCAGCATACAGAATTTAGTGTCACTGATATTAGTGGATTAGCATCAGTCTGTTTACGTGTGTGTGTGTCTGTGTGTGTGCGTGTGTGTGAGAGAGACATTCCACTAGTGCTTCGCAAGCCGAGCCCTCTCATAGACTTTTGTCTGTTGTTGAATTCCTTCATTTCTCACGTCTCTTTATCTACTCTACACCTCCGTCTGTCTGTCCGTCTGTCTCTTAAAGCCTTTGATCTCCTGAACGCTGGATTTCAGATCGACTCCAAGAGCCACGTTCCCCGTGATGGTTTCCCATGATGCACTGTGGCCGTGTCACTGGTTCTCCCTGAGCCCCCTGAGGATGTAGTTCTCCCTCTCGAGCTCAGCGTTCCTCTCGGCCAGCTCCTTAATCTGCTCGCGCAGCACCTCCACCTCCTCCCTCACCGCCAGCATCAGGTGGGCCTTCACAAGGTCCTTTACACACACACACACACACACACACACACACACACACACATCAGAATTTACACACCATAAGTTCTCAGTACAGAGGGGGTGGAGCGAAACTGCTACCTAGCTATATCTTTATTGCCCGTTGCTTAGCAACCATGTCGCAAAACGTTATCTTGTGGTAAAACTCCAAACCTATCTCCATGCATCTCTCTCTCACACACACACTCGCACACACACTCGCACACACACACTCTTGTACAAACACACAGTCTTACTCACCATGGCTTGCTCAATCTTGTTGTCTATGGCAATCATGCTGTTACTGGACCCACTACAGGAAGAGAGAGTGAGCACACACACACACACACACACACACACACACACGTTTTAAAACCATTACACACTTATTTGAAAAATTGAACCACATAATACTGTTTTTGTTTCCAGAAAATGTAAAAGAACCCACTTACAAACAGAACTGAATCTTTCACACACACACACACACACACACACACACAGTCAGTCACACACACACACACACACACAGACAGTCACACACACACACACACACACAGTCAGTCACACACACACACACACACACACAGTCAGTCACACACACACACACACACACACAGTCAGTCACACACACACACACACACACACACACAGACACACACACACACACACAGTCAGTCACACACACACATAGTCAGTCACACACAGTCAGTCACACACACACATAGTCAGTCACACACACACACACACACACACACACACACACAGTCAGTCACACACACACACACACACACACACAGACAGTCACACACACACACACTCAGTCACACACACACACACACACAGTCAGTCACACACACACACACACAGTCAGTCACACACACACACACACACAGTCAGTCACACACACACACTCACAGTCAGTCACACACACACACACACACAGTCAGTCACACACACGCACAGTCAGTCTCACACACACACACACACAGTCAGTCTCACACACACACACACACAGTCAGTCACACACACACACACACACACACACACACACACACACACAGTCAGTCACACACACAGTCAGTCCGTCAGTCACACACACAGTCAGTCCGTCAGTCACACACACAGTCAGTCCGTCAGTCACACACACAGTCAGTCACACACACACACACACACACACACACACACACACACACAGTCAGCACACACACACACACACACACACACACACACACACAGTCAGTCACACACACACACACACAGTCAGTCACACACACACACGCACAGTCAGTCACACACACACACACACAGTCAGTCACACACACGCACAGTCAGTCTCACACACACACACACACAGTCAGTCACACACACACACGCACAGTCAGTCACACACACGCACACAGTCAGACTCACACACGCACACACACGCACAGTCAGTCTCACACACGCACACACTCACAGTCAGTCACACACACACACGCACAGTCAGTCACACACACACACGCACAGTCAGTCACACACACACACACACAGTCAGTCACACACACGCACAGTCAGTCTCACACACACACACACACAGTCAGTCACACACACACACGCACAGTCAGTCACACACACGCACACAGTCAGTCTCACACACGCACACACACGCACAGTCAGTCTCACACACGCACACACACGCACAGTCAGTCTCACACACGCACACACACGCACAGTCAGTCTCACACACGCACACACACGCACAGTCAGTCTCACACACGCACACACACGCACAGTCAGTCTCACACACGCACACACACGCACAGTCAGTCTCACACACGCACACACACGCACAGTCAGTCTCACACACGCACACACACGCACAGTCAGTCTCACACACGCACACACACGCACAGTCAGTCTCACACACGCACACACACGCACAGTCAGTCTCACACACGCACACACACGCACAGTCAGTCTCACACACGCACACACACGCACAGTCAGTCTCACACACGCACACACACGCACAGTCAGTCTCACACACGCACACACACGCACAGTCAGTCTCACACACGCACACACACGCACAGTCAGTCTCACACACGCACACACACGCACAGTCAGTCTCACACACGCACACACACGCACAGTCAGTCTCACACACGCACACACACGCACAGTCAGTCTCACACACGCACACACACGCACAGTCAGTCTCACACACGCACACACACGCACAGTCAGTCTCACACACGCACACACACGCACAGTCAGTCTCACACACGCACACACACGCACAGTCAGTCTCACACACGCACACACACGCACAGTCAGTCTCACACACGCACACACACGCACAGTCAGTCTCACACACGCACACACACGCACAGTCAGTCTCACACACGCACACACACGCACAGTCAGTCTCACACACGCACACACACGCACAGTCAGTCTCACACACGCACACACACGCACAGTCAGTCTCACACACGCACACACACGCACAGTCAGTCTCACACACGCACACACACGCACAGTCAGTCTCACACACGCACACACACGCACAGTCAGTCTCACACACGCACACACACGCACAGTCAGTCTCACACACGCACACACACGCACAGTCAGTCTCACACACGCACACACACGCACAGTCAGTCTCACACACGCACACACACGCACAGTCAGTCTCACACACGCACACACACGCACAGTCAGTCTCACACACGCACACACACGCACAGTCAGTCTCACACACGCACACACACGCACAGTCAGTCTCACACACGCACACACACGCACAGTCAGTCTCACACACGCACACACACGCACAGTCAGTCTCACACACGCACACACACGCACAGTCAGTCTCACACACGCACACACACGCACAGTCAGTCTCACACACGCACACACACGCACAGTCAGTCTCACACACGCACACACACGCACAGTCAGTCTCACACACGCACACACACGCACAGTCAGTCTCACACACGCACACACACGCACAGTCAGTCTCACACACGCACACACACGCACAGTCAGTCTCACACACGCACACACACGCACAGTCAGTCTCACACACGCACACACACGCACAGTCAGTCTCACACACGCACACACACGCACAGTCAGTCTCACACACGCACACACACGCACAGTCAGTCTCACACACGCACACACACGCACAGTCAGTCTCACACACGCACACACACGCACAGTCAGTCTCACACACGCACACACACGCACAGTCAGTCTCACACACGCACACACACGCACAGTCAGTCTCACACACGCACACACACGCACAGTCAGTCTCACACACGCACACACACGCACAGTCAGTCTCACACACGCACACACACGCACAGTCAGTCTCACACACACACACACACGCACTGTCAGTCTCACACACACCACGCACAGTCAGTCACACACACAAACACACAGTCAGCCTCACACACACACACACACACACACAGTCAGTAAGTCAGTCACACACCCACACACACAGTCAGCCTCACACACACACACACACACAGTCAGACTCACACACTCACACACACACAGTCAGCCTCACACACACACAGTCAGCCTCACACACACACAGTCAGCCTCACACACACACAGTCAGCCTCACACACACACAGTCAGCCTCACACACACACAGTCAGCCTCACACACACACAGTCAGCCTCACACACACACAGTCAGCCTCACACACACACACACACGCACAGTCAGTCTCACACACACACACGCACAGTCAGTCTCACACACACACACGCACAGTCAGTCTCACACACACACACACACGCACAGTCAGTCTCACACACACACACACACGCACAGTCAGTCTCACACACACACACACACTCACAGTCAGTCTCACACACACACACACACGCACAGTCAGTCTCACACACGCACACGCACAGTCAGTCTCACACACACACACACACGCACAGTCAGTCTCACACACACACACACACACGCACAGTCAGTCTCACACACACACACACACGCACAGTCAGTCTCACACACACACACACACGCACAGTCAGTCTCACACACACACACACACACACGCACAGTCAGTCTCACACACACGCACAGTCAGTCTCACACACACGCACAGTCAGTCTCACACACACACACACACGCACAGTCAGTCTCACACACACACACACACGCACAGTCAGTCTCACACACACACACACACACACGCACAGTCAGTCTCACACACACGCACAGTCAGTCTCACACACACGCACAGTCAGTCTCACACACACACACACGCACAGTCAGTCTCACACACACGCACAGTCAGTCTCACACACACACACACACACAGTCAGTCTCACACACACACACGCACAGTCAGTCTCACACACACACACACGCACAGTCAGTCTCACACACACACACACGCACAGTCAGTCTCACACACACGCACAGTCAGTCTCACACACACGCACAGTCAGTCTCACACACGCACACACACGCACAGTCAGTCTCACACACGCACACACACGCACAGTCAGTCTCACACACGCACACACACGCACAGTCAGTCTCACACACACACACACGCACACACACAGTCAGTCACACGCACAGTCAGTCTCACACACACACACACGCACAGTCAGTCTCACACACACACACACACGCACAGTCAGTCTCACACACACACACACACGCACAGTCAGTCTCACACACGCACACACACGCACAGTCAGTCTCACACACGCACACACACGCACAGTCAGTCTCACACACACACACACACGCACAGTCAGTCTCACACACACACACACACGCACAGTCAGTCTCACACACACACACACACGCACAGTCAGTCTCACACACACACACACACGCACAGTCAGTCTCACACACACACACACACGCACAGTCAGTCTCACACACACACACACACGCACAGTCAGTCTCACACACACACACACACGCACAGTCAGTCTCACACACACACACACACACGCACAGTCAGTCTCACACACACACACACGCACAGTCAGTCTCACACACACACACGCACAGTCAGTCTCACACACACACACACGCACAGTCAGTCTCACACACACACACACGCACAGTCAGTCTCACACACACACACACGCACAGTCAGTCACACACACACGCACAGTCAGTCACACACACACACACACACACACACACACACACACACACACACACGTCAGTAAGTCAGTCTCACACACACGCACACGCACACTCAGTCACACACACACACACACACACACACACACACACACAGTCAGTAAGTCAGTCTCACACACACGCACAGTCAGTCACACACACACACACACAGTCAGCCTCACACACACACACACACACACACACACAGTCAGTAAGTCAGTCACACACACACACACACACAGTCAGTAAGCCAGTCTCACAAACACACACACACACACACACACACAGTCAGCCTCACACACACACACACACACACAGTCAGCCTCACACACACACAGTCAGCCACACACACACACAGTCAGCCTCACACACACACAGTCAGCCTCACACACACACAGTCAGCCTCACACACACACAGTCAGCCTCACACACACACAGTCAGCCTCACACACACACAGTCAGCCTCACACACACACACACACACACACACACTTGCAGCGACATGAACACAGAACTCTGACTTAACACTGCAGTACAGGGTGAAAAACAACCTTTAGTGACCCTGAGAACATCCCTTAGTTTACCTTTGAAGGAGCAACAGCAGTGAGATAAAGGTGGAGTCAGAGGGGCGGGGCCCTATTGTCCCTTTTCCCTGGCCCCGCCCCCAGCTCCGGGTTACAGCAGGTGCATTACCCAAAACTAGCTGTTTTGGATACGCATGAAACCTAGGAGGTTCACACACAGTTCTACGAGCCCCGCCCACAACAACTGGACCTTGCTGTCCAAGAGACCGAAGCAGCCGACAGTCTGAGTTAGCATTAGCATTAGCACTACCCGCTATGCTCAACTTGCAGCTGGCCTCTGTAGTGGAAAAACTGCAAGTTCCTCCAGTGACACTTGCAGTAGTGCTTAGAGCAAAGATATCAGTGTTGAGCCCCGTGGTGGAGGTAGCTCCTGGGGCGGAGGCAGCATTCAGCCCCATGGCGGAGGTGGCTCCTGGGGCGGAGGCAGCATTGAGCCCCATGGCGGAGGTGGCTCCTGGAGCAGAGGTGGCTCCTGGGGCGGAGGTGGCTCCTGGGGCGGAGGTGGCTCCTGGGGCGGAGGTGGCTCCTGGGGCGGAGGTGGCGTTGAGCTTCCTGGCGAAGGTGGCTCCTGGGGTGGAGACGGTGTTGAGCCCGGTGGCGGAGGCGGCGTTGAGCTCCCTGGCGGAGGTGGCTCCTAGGGTGGAGGCGGCGTTGAGCCCCGTGGCGGTGGAGGCGTTGAGCCCCGTGGCGGTGGAGGCGTTGAGCCCCGTGGCGGTGGAGGCGTTGAGCCCCGTGGCGGTGGAGGCGTTGAGCCCCGTGGCGGTGGAGGCGTTGAGCCCCGTGGCGGTGGAGGCGTTGAGCCCCGTGGCGGTGGAGGCGTTGAGCCCCGTGGCGGTGGAGGCGTTGAGCCCCGTGGCGGTGGAGGCGTTGAGGCCCGGGGCGGTGGAGGCGTTGAGGCCCGTGGCGGTGGAAGTGGCTCCTGGGGTGGAGGTGGCATTGAGCCCCATGGCGGAGGCGGATTTACAGGGTCTCAGTCTACTTCTGTCAAATTCGGGGGGACGTCTGAAACAGTTGATTGGTCCTTTGGTTTCTATTGTGGCGACTGAAAGGAAGTTCCTATCAAGGTTGTTGAAGTTTCCCATCGGCCAGGAGTCTCGCAACCTGACACGAGGTATTATCCGCCCATCTCTGCCCCCTCTTAAGACCACATCCTGCCTTGGTCTCCCTTCATTACAGCGGCTCTCACTCACACCAGAAAGCCATGTCAGCTGAGTGGACCGGGCGTGTCCTGATGTGTGAGAGGGGGAAGTCTCAGGTGTAGTGGATGAACAGGGGAGTGCTTTTAGGGTTGGGGTGGGTGTGGGGGAAGGGGGAGGGTTCTGTTGGGTGATTGAGGGGCTTTGGGTGGAGGAAGAAGGAGCAGGAGGGGGAGGACGAGGACGGGGCTGTTTTCTTGTCTCAAATGCGGACACCATCTTTCTAACGCTACCAAACATGACAGGAAACAGCTGAGTCACACACACACCAGCAACAGGAAGTTTCATCAACAGGAAGTTACGGCCACAGGAAGTTTAAAGAGCGACTGCAACTGCTTGAGTTGCTATGTTATGTATATTATTTTGTGACCGGATTGTTCTCAAAGCCACATTTTATGCACACGCACGTGCACACACACACGCACACACACACGCGCCTGCGTGCACAGAAACACTCTGCAGAGAGCCACACAAGTGTGTTCTGGGATTTTGGTGTGTGAGAAGAGCAGAACCCCAGGCACAAAATCACAGTCTGAGCAGAAAGATGGAAGTCCAAGGTGTGTGAAGTTGTTCAGCTCCTGTCCTGCTGAACGTTCTGGAAAAGTGAGATGACGTCATGAAATGAGTGCCGAACACAAAAACACACACACACACACACACACACACACACACACACTCAGTAATCCAGATCCTGGACCAGAAATTACATCATCATTTATTCCAAAACTCTGAACTTCTGCTCGTTCCTCCTCCGTCTCCAAAAACTTAAGCTGATTGCAGAGTTCAGCGTTCCAGAAATCTTTATCACAAGACCTTGTGACCACGCCGCCACACTAATCCCGCCGCTCCCGCCGCACTCCGCTTCTGCGATCTCACATGATCCTCAAATAATCCCGTAATTCCTAATAAACACAGACACGCATCCCTCTCTCCCAGTCTCCATGTGATACTGTGAGGACACATTACAGTAATAACACACACACACACACACACACACACACCATCAACAGAACACAACAGTGATAGGTCAACACTGGCACTCTTTCATTCCATTCTCCTCCCACTCTTTGTCTTGGCCAATCAGGAATGACGGTTCCACATGCAATACATACGAGTCTCACAGAATTCCGCTGCCCACACACACACACACACACACACGTGATCATGGTGAGTTACAATTCATAATAGTTATTTAATTGGCCACATGTCCAAGCCCCGCCCACAATCCTGTCAATCAAGTGCTGTCTGCAGTCCTGATAGATTACATCACTTTTTATATAAAGAGCCGAGGAGTTTTAAAAACACACTGCCATCTTTATACACACATACACACTCCTCCTACTTCTCTTATGAATAGAGCCTCTATTCCATCAACTCCAGTTTAATAGTATCGCGCACACACACACACACACACACACACACACAGCAAAATGTGGAAACACCACCAGTGATCTTCTTAGGAATTGGCTCTAACTCCTGTAAAACCAACGGTGCGTTTTTTTTCCTGATGTAATCACACGGCGTTTACGCGCAGGTCTGATCTCCGCCCCGTCACGCTGATTGGTCAAAAGGTGGTGATTCATTTGTCCAGCTATGGCTAGATACAGCAGGGCTACTACACGCACCCTCCACACACACACACACACACACACACACACTTGTTTTCTGCACAAAAATCTTATCACTTTACTGAGCTCAAAATAAATACCGCTAATTCTATTGCTAATGCTAACTCTTCTCTGAGTCTATAGTGTGATTAGTGCTGGTTTAGCATCACAAACCAAAATGTTCCATAAAAAAGTAAAAATAAATTCCATAAAGAAGCAACTAAACCTTTGGAAAAGTGTGTGTGTGTGTGTGTGTGTGTGTGTGTGTGTGCGCGGTATTTGGCCAGAATGTGTGACAGGCGTCAGACTGGTGCTAAACTCTAATGGCCTCCAGCAGTGTGACCTAAATATAGACAAGTTATAAAAGAGCCGAGAGAGAGAGTGAGAGAGAGACAGAGAGTGAGACAGAGACCTAGACAGACAAAGACAGAGAGACAAACAGAGAGAGAGAGAGACAGTGAGACAGTGAGACACTACTCCGTGTACAGCAGTGAGAACAGACGTGTCTGTAAGTAGAAACAGAACAGCTCGGATGCAGCCGCCACTGATTTATGTTCCCACTGTGTTCCCTCACCCCGGGGAGAGGACTGGTCCGGTTCCTCTCGAGGTTCTCCTCATGTCCTCTCAGGGAGTTTTACCTCAGCACCCTCACCTCCTCTCACTCGCTCATTAATGACAAGCTGATCAATAAATATTATAAATAAACAAGTCATCTGGATTTTATATCTTTCTGTGAAGCTGCTCTGTGACAATGTGCTTTGTTAAAATTGCTGCACAAACAGTACTGAATTTAACACTCTCACACACACACACACACAGGTGGATGTAAAGCTCACATTGGTGTAACAGGTTAATGTCTGCACATGTCCAACAGTTTCATACACGCCGGGGTGTGGCCCTACATAATGGTCTGTTAGTGTGTGTGAGTGTGTGTGTATGCATGTTTGTACATGCTTACTGTGACATTTTATCGGTAAAAGGTGCCAAAACAAATGATCTCTTAATACTGTGTACAAAGTTCATGACTTATAGAATCCTGAAGGGTTCTGAAGAAGTTCCTCAAGAGTTTTAAAGAAAGTTCTGCTTTGTGTTGTTGGATTCTACACAGATCCATTGCTCGTGCGCGCACACACACACACTCAGGGGCGGAGCTAACAAATCTTGCGCTGTCCTGTGAGTGTGTGTGATTGGTTAAAACACTATTAAAATGTTTTCTTCTAAAACTCACAGTTAAGTGTTATATGTAAAGAAGCCTTTTGATGGCTGAGTGTAAAATAATATAATGAGATTTACCTTTCATCAGTGACCAGCCCGAAGGCTCCGCCCACTCCAAACATGGACTGAGCCAGGGCGAGCGCTGAGGGCGTCTGAATCGGCGTGAGTGACGAGTGGAACGGACCATCGCGACCCGTAGGGGGGCCGGGGGAGGTGGGTTGGGAGCGTGTAGCACGGAGCTAATTAGAAAAAAAACAACAAGACATAAACCATTTTTAAAAGTGGACGTGTGTGTGTGTGTGTGTGTGTGTGT
The DNA here is from genome assembly GCF_024256425.1 of Clarias gariepinus. Classification (NCBI taxonomy): domain Eukaryota; kingdom Metazoa; phylum Chordata; class Actinopteri; order Siluriformes; family Clariidae; genus Clarias; species Clarias gariepinus. The sequence goes on along the minus strand of NC_071121.1, from coordinate 29,133,878 downwards.
GTAGCTCTTACTATGTTCGCTCCTCCCATGTTGAGGTGCAGAGGTGGGGGTATCTTGCGGGTGCGGGGTGTGGTCGGAGACTGTAGCGGGGGTGACAGGAGGAGTGTCTCGCGGCCCGTGTGTGTGGGCGAAGGTGGGCCGCTGTGAGCCATCAGGTGGGCGGAGCCCTGCGAGTGGACCATATGACCCGCCCGTAACTCCTTTAGAGACTTCAGTGTGACGACGCCCTCTCCTTCAGCCCCACCTAGTCCCACAGTCTCTAAAGATTCCAGCGAGTGGGCGTGTCTCATGGTGTCCATCACACGCCGTATCCCGTGTAACTCCGGTTCTCGCTCCGTAACGTCCACGCAGGTCCAGCGTCCACGTTTGTACGGTTCGCCCAATCCCTGGCCGAGTCGCACCACCCGGAAGCGTGAAGCTCCGCCCCCAGTGACGGCCTGGTCCAGCGAGCGCTGTTTGCGCATAGTGACCGGCGTCGATGGTTGGCTGGAGCTCTGCTGTGTCAGAAGGGCGGGGCTCACCGTGTGAAGAAAGGCAGGGCCATTGAGTGACACAGACGAGGGTGTGGTCTGGTCTCGGATTTGGGTGGAGTCACCGTGAGTCCCGTCACCAAGCGGTGGAGGTGACCCGTTAACGGGGATCGTAGAGGCGGGGCTTTCTCCGACATCAGAGGTGACGCTGGTGATCTGGAACCCGCTGCGTTTTTTACCACCGCTCATCGCGTACCAGGTGTGTGTGTGTGTGTATAAAAACTATATCTGCATCGCCCTTAGTCACATCCTCTCTCTTTCACACACACACACACACACACACACAATGATGTTGCCTGAGACTCGGAACTTTGTAACAAACAAAAGGATTAAAATCAGGAAGTTTCTGGAAATTTGACTTCAGGGCTTCTACAGTGATTGAAAAAAGTTGTGGCTTTAAACACACACACACACACACCGACACACACACACACACACACCGACACACACACGGGTTTATTTACACTCCACACCTCTGTTTGTGGAGTGTGTGTTCATGGACAGTTTTAGGGTCAGAGTGCGCGTGTATTTATAGTTAGTGTTAATATCAGCTACTGACACTGAGTGTGTGTGTGTGTGTGTGTGTGTGTGTGTGTGTACACTCACTCAGTGTCCGTGGAGACGTGTGTATAACACCCCGAGCTGTGTTTCTGACCCGGTTCTGTCACACCGACACACACACACACACACACACACCGACACAGCGAGTACGTGCGGGAATTCTGCGCGCGTGCACACACACACACACACACACCCTAGAGTGGAGCGGAGTGTAAACGGGTACAGGCTCGGCGAGTGTGTGTGTGTGTGTGTGCGTGCACCTTCAGCGCGTGCGGAGAGGTCCGGTTCGGTCCGGCTGCGTTACAGAGTGTCAGCGCGTGCTCTGGACAGATCCGCTCGCGTGCACCGGAGTCCTCCTGTCCTGAAGCTCCACACACACACACACACACTCTCTCTCTCTCACACACACACACACACACTCTCCGTCCCTCTGAAGTTTCTTCCCCGAGCCGAGTCACACTCGAGTCCGTGCGCGCGCTGTGTGTGTGTGTGTGTGTGTAAGTTAAGCTCTCCGGTCTCCGCACTGAAACTCCCGCAGTGTTTAAACTCCCGATAACTCTCTATTCTGCCTGTTTTTCCTGTTTTTCTGCCCAAACCCGGAAGTTCCGCCCCTCGTGCTCAGGGTGCGATTGGCACGCGCGCAGTTGGTGCAGCCTCCATCACACACACACACACACACTCCTGCTCACAATGTCAGTGCACTCCAGCTCCGGGTTCAGCTCCCTGCAGGACTGAGTACACACACACACACACACACACACACACACTGGACATGAGATGTGTGCTGGTCCCCATGGAGGAGTACACACACACACACACACACTGGACATGAGATGTGTGCTGGTCCCCATGGAGGAGTACACACACACACGCACACACACACTGGACATGAGATGTGTGCTGGTCCCCATGGAGGAGTACACACACACACACACACACACACTGGGCATGAGATGTGTGCTGGTCCCCATGGAGGAGTACACACACACACACACACACACACTGGGCATGAGATGTGTGCTGGTCCCCATGGAGGAGTACACACACACACACACACACACACTGGGCATGAGATGTGTGCTGGTCCCCATGGAGGAGTACACACACACACACACACACACACACACTGGACATGAGATGTGTGCTGGTCCCCATGGAGGAGTACACACACACACACACACACACACACACTGGACATGAGATGTGTGCTGGTCCCCATGGAGGAGCTCCAGGCTCTGAAACAGGACGAACACACCCTGTACACATCACCATGCGCTGTTCTGTAGGGTGTGTGTGTGTGTGTGTGTGTGTGTGTGTTCCTCGCCCTTAAACCCGTTATGACTTGCTCATTAGGGACAATCCCTAATTCTGATTCATACACATTTTTCACATTTTAAATAAATTTGATTGTGTAAAGTCGCTTTGTGATAATAACATCTGTTCACATTTCTATAGTAATGAATCTGAATTAAATTAGTGGTTTCATTTATTACACTGTAACATTGATGTGTAAAAGCTATTAATCTTTGGAGGGTACAAACTGTAATTAGTGCACACTGTACAGAACATCATACACATTATTATTATTATTATTATTATTATTATTAACAATAATAATGCAAAAAATAATCTACAAAAACAAATTTACTCCTGCTTTGTTTTACGTTAGTTTTTGTCTCCACCTGGTGGCCAGCAGTAACATCACACCAAATCAGCAGGAGCGTCAAATTCCAGCACAAAAATCAGTGCTGAGACCTATACACAATAATACACAATAATACACAATAATACACAATAATACACAAATATACACAAATATACACAATAATACACAAATATACACAATAATACACAAATATACACAAATATACACACATACACAATATTACACAAATATACACAAATACACAATAATACACAATTATACACAAATATACACAATAATAAACAAATATACACAAATATACACAAATATACACAAATACACATAAGGGAAAAAAGTAAATGTATTATGTAACAACATGCTAAAATACTTTATGTATGAAATACAGGAGATATTACTAACAAATTTTAATATATACACATAAAATTTGTAGAAATGTTTTTGCCTGATTGTATATAAAGTTAGAATAAAAGATCACTTTAGTAGTCACATTGATAAAAGTTATAAAATAAACTATAAATGTATTTATTTATTATTACCACAGTAACGTTATATACACACACACACACACACACACACACACAGAGTGAGGTCAATAAGTATTTGATCACCCTGTGATTTTTAGTTATCCTGTGAAGTTCTCTTACTTAGAAATCATGGAGGGTCTACAATTTTCAGCATAGGTGCATTTCCACTGTGAGAGACAGAATCTAAAAAGAAAAAAACCCGAAAATCACATTGTATGATTTTTAAACAATTTATTTGTGAATTACTGTGTTTAATAAGTATTTGATCACTTGAATCAAAAATTTTAATATTTGGTACAGAAGCCTTTGTCAACAATTACAGAAGTCAAAAAGTTCTACTTTGGTCTCATCTGACCACAGGACTTTCTCCCATGACTCCTCTGGATCATCCAGATGGTCCCTGGCAAACTTCAGACGGGCCTGGACATGAGCTGACTTAATCAGGGGAACCTTCCGTGCGATGCAGGATTTTAAACCATGACGTCTTAGTGTATTACTGATGGTAGTCTTGGAAACGATCATTCTCTTCACGACATTGACCAGCTCCTCCCGTGTAGTTCTGGGCTGATTCTTCACCATTCTTAGCATCATTGATACCCCATGTATCTACTTAGACTTTGGCTGATTGTGGGGTGAACAGGTGACTTTATGACAGATAACGACCTCAAACAGGTGCTACTAATTTAGAATCATGAGCAGAGTGTAGCTGGACTATTTAAAAGCACAATAACAGGTCTTTGAGGGTCAGAAATCTGGCTGATAAGCAAGTGATCAAATACTTATTGAACACAGTAATTCACAAATAAATTGTTAAAAAATCATACAATGTAATTTAAGGATTTTAGATTCTGTCTCTCGCAGTGTAAATACACCTATGCTGAAAATTGTAGATCCTCCATGATTTCTAAGTAAGAGAACTTACAAAATCTCAGGGGGATCAAATACTTATTGACCTCACTGTGTGTGTGTGTGTATATATATATATATATATATATATAAAATAAATATTCACAGTCATGTGACTGTAAGGAATTGTTAAACAACAATCTGAACTCCATAAAGAGTAAAAAATTCCAGATAATGCATTTGTTTGTTCATCAATTAATTAAAGTAAAAAACAAACAGATGCTTGTTTTAGTGTAAATAATCACAGTTAAAAACACAAACCAGTTAAAATTTTAATTTTATTTGTATAGCGCTTTTAACAATTGTCATTATCACAGAACAGTTCACACTCCTGAGCCGTGTGTGACTTTCAACCATCAGTTCCTGTTCCATTTATTCGGTCCGTGAAGCTAAACAGAATAGATTATTATGATGTACATGTTTTAGACTGCTGAGTGAGTGAGAGGAAACAAAGCAAAGCAAAATGAGATAATTTAATGTTTATTAGTTATGACTAATGTGGTGTGAAAGTTTAACATTTAACAAAGATAAATGTTAAAACGTTGGTCAGTTATCTGGAAGTTGAGTCACGTCAACAGTCTTATTCAGTAAAAACGTTACACTTCTCATCCAAGTAGTTTCTTCAGTCTGAGGGAAGTTGGTAAGTTCCTCATATCTCAGTCCACCCAGGTCAAGAGATCCTCCCCTGACTGAACAATGGAGACGGTGAGAGTTGGAGTTAGAGGTGTATGTGTGTGTGTAGGGGATTAGTTGGGCTGGAGAAGAAGATAATGCCAGTTCCATAAAGTACAACATAATAGATGATAAAGATTCAGTTTTCAAGCTAAAAAGAACAAAAAATAGTTTGTGAATAAGTGAACATGGCTCCAGTGCTGTAGTACTGTACTGTGTGTACACTTCATGTAGTCCTGCGTTGTAGTCATGTGTAACAGCATTTTGTTTCACTGCACACCGACCCTGCAGCATTTAACTGAAATGACGATAATTGACTTGATCGCTGTAAATATTTCAGTTTCCGTCCAGCACTAAAGTTAGAATTTCAAGATCGATAAAGAAAATCTTCAGATGTCACACGCAGTAATTCAGTTTAGGTTTTATTATATAGTACTTTAAACAACCATCACTGTCACAAAGCAGCTTCACAGAATCTAATAATTCTGGAAACAAGTTCAAAAGATGTGAAGAAATGTGTATAAATGATATTTTCGAGTACACAGCAGGGCTGAACACACACACATGGACAGACTGATGAACACGTTGCACTAAAGGTTTGTTCTGTTTAATAATGAGTTCACCATATACACCAATTCACCACCATGTTTCATTTTAGAAATACATTGTACATTCTATTCAAATGTTTCGAGATGTTTCTAATAAAAAAGTTTTTATTTCCCCTGAAGACTCGACGTAAACAAATGCACAAATGCAGAAAAAGTGATCTGTTTTTATTTAACCACATACACATCACTAACCAATCACAGGCTGGGAGTTAAAACTCCCGGCAGACGGACAGACAGACGGCTTTCAGATAAATTCAAGGTGTTTGTCTTTATCGATGCCAAACTTCTCCTTGTTTTCCTCAAAAAGCTCAGTCAGACCCTGTAGAGACGAGAAACAAGATTGTACACACACACACACACACACACACACACACATAATTGCACTCTTCCCTGCAAAGATGCTCCAGGTGTCTATGTGTGTGTGTGTGTGTTGTTAATAAGTTGTTAAGAAGTTATAAGCATTATCAGCTCAGGAGTGTAAGCTGTGTATCAGTTATGGTTACGTGTGTGTTGCTGCGCGTAGATGTGAGACGCTGTGTCAGATTACAGGTGAAAAGATTAAAATGAAGTGTTTTGACAAAATTGTGCAGTAACGGGGCGTGTAAACTTGTGCATCCACTCCACATCTCTCTCTCTGTCAGTGACTGACCTCCATGTAGCGCTGGTGAAGAGTCTCGATGTCCTGTTTAGTTGGAGACGGATTCAGCTCCACATGGATCGGCCTTCCCACTGCAGACAGGAGCAAAATAATTAGATTTACTGCTCCAGAAAAGCTGTGTGTGTGTGTGTGTGTGTGTGTGTGTGTGTGTGTGTGTCATACCCACGGTGTGTATAGGTTTCCTATAGGGTAACAGGCCAAAGCTGTACTGAAACACTCCTCTGGCATGAAACAGAGGCAAAGCCACACCCATAATCCTCTGGAGGCGGTCCTGAACCCGGCGGAGGGCGGAGCCTACAGGGTTCTCCATCTGATCAAACAACTCGTTTTCCCCGAAAGAGAACACAGGAACCAACCCTGCTCTACACACACACACACACACACACAGTCAGACCCATGCACATATGTACTGTATATCTGCACACACACACACACACACACACACACACACACACACACACACACACACACACACACAGTCAGACCCATGCACGTATGTACTGTATATCTGCACACACACACACACACACACACACACACACACACACACACACACACACACACACACGTACCCATGTTTAAGTGCGAGTTTAATGAAGCCTTTCCTTTGCAGTAGTTGTAATGTCAGTGCCCCGGGACGTGCCTCCAGACTCTCTGGAGCTCCGCCCACTGCCACCACTGCTGCAGCCCCGCCCCCTGGACGACTGAGAAGATAACTCATACTTGCCTTCTCACTCGACACCAACCCTAAAGGTCAAAGTTTAAAGGTCAGCATAAGAGGCAACATTTTACCCAGTTTAACTGAAATTCCACCCGTCTGTCTGTCTGTGTTTATCCGTCGGAGAGAGTAAGTCACTATAAATCAGAATAAGTTTACCCATACATTAGTGTAAAATATTCTGTGTGTGTGTGTGTGTGTGTGTGTGTGTGTGTGTGTGTGTACATGAGGCTTGTGAAATGGACAAAGTGAACCTGTTGATAAAACAGCAAAAGACAAACAGACACTCCTGTTCCTCAGCAGTGTGTGTGTTTTGTGGTGTCTGTGTGTGTGTGAGTGTGTCTGTGTGTGTTTTGGCTGTGTCTGTTTTGGCGGTGACTGTGTGTGTGTGTGTGTGTGTGTGTGTGTGTGTGTGTGTGTGTGTGTGTGAGAGAGAGGGGCTGCTGCAGGCTCCTGCTCATATGGACGCATCACTGAGTGTCACCACAAGGGTGCAACATTTACAAACATTTATGATTAGTGAATTTATTGCACCGGCTTCAGGACTCTGTGTGTGTGTGTGTGTGTGTGTGTGTGTGTGTGTGTGTGTGTGTGTGTGTGTTAAATAGCAGAGTTTGTTTTACCCAGTTGATCCACAATTAAATATTTATACACAGAAAATGGAACAGTAACGCAACGTTGGGCAACCTGACACACACACCGCCAAAACACACACACACACACACAGACAGACGAGACACACACACAGACAGACGAGACACACACACAGACAGACGAGACACACACACAGACAGACGAGACACACACACAGACAGACGAGACACACACACAGACAGACGAGACACACACACAGACAGACGAGACACACAGACGTATGTATCATACATTCATGTTTCTGTGTGTGTGTCCCTGTGTGTGTTCCTGTGTGTGTGTGTGTGTGTTATGCCCTCCTGATGGTACCTCTGCATGCATCTCACCTCCATACATGATGTAGTCTCTGAAAAAAGGCACACGGAACCAGAAGGGCAGCATGAGCAGGTATGGGGTGAGACCTGGGAACAGCTGGGAGAACCGGGACGCTTCTGTACAGAAATTCCCAAAAGCACCAGCCACCAGAACGCCATGGGGGTGAAACCCAAAGAGGTAATTACACTTAGGGTCCAAATCCACTGTCTTCTCCAACTGAGGACAGACAGACAGATAGAGGGAGAGAGAGAGAGAGAGAGAGATGTGTTAAAATTTTTATTTCTAGCAAAATGCAGTACTACTTGTTGACCTTTGACCTCATGACACTTTCCTAGTTCTCTCTCACCGAGATGGGGAAATAATCCCTGAAGTATTTCCAAACTGTCCAACTTCTGACCCAGTGTGACCTTCGACCTCCACTGGTGGGCGTGTCCCTGTCCAAATATAACCAACCAGCATAGAATGCAGCTAAAATCCACCAATCACTGAGGCAAAGCAGCACGAAGGCCGCCAGGCAGCACTGAGCTACACACACACACACACACACACACACACAAATAAATATTTTAGTAAATTATACACACACAAATCATCCATTTACTATTATGGAATTTAAAAATATTTTAAAAAAATAATAATAATCTATTTTTGCCCCTTTTGTACCCAAGCATGTAGGTGACGCCACAAAATCTAATAATCTTTAATATGAGAATAAAACACAAATTGTGTAAAGAACTCGTCTTTTATAATCATTAAAGCTGTCAGTCATTAAAAAAACTCCTAGATTAAACTGAATCCTTCGTTTTTGAATGTATGAGGAAAGTGTTCAGTCCTAATCGCTCTCCTATAACCACACACACACACACACACACACGAGTGTTTTATTCCTCTGATACCTCAGCAACACTTCACATTTCATTTATTTAAAAATCATACAATTGTTTTATCTTTATATAGTTATATTAAATGTCATGGACTGCTTTTCTAATCATTTTATTATTTAAGAGTGACGTGTCATGACGTGTCATGCTTTTGTCCGTATGTTACCGTGACATAACGTAACGTAGTGAGAGAGTTACTCATGTCACAGACGTATAACAGTAATACACACTCGCTCCTCTCCACCTGTCTCTCTCTCTCTCTCTACAGCTCACAGCTGGTCATGTGACTGAGAAACATCATGGCAGTGTAAACCTGTCTGTCCTGAAGGTGTGTGTGTGTGTGTGTGTGTGTGTGTGTGTGTGTGTGAGATATTACAGCTACAGCTTTACCTCTGACTGTTACACAGCGCTCATACTGGAGACTCCTTACACACACACACTCACACACACACTCACACACACACACACACACACATCTACTTACACTAATGTTACAGTAGTTCCAATATTTACTATAGACACCTGTCACTGAGAGAATTAATCAACACCTTCTGACCAATCAGAGCGCAGAACCTCAGCAGTGCAGTCACGTGTTTACAGTTAATAATAACAACAATAATAATAATTATTATTATAATAACTTAAAGTACTCTTACATTTGATCTATTTACAGAGTGTGTAAAAACTTCACAGTGATGTAACTGAGCAGAATGTGTGTGTGTGTGTGTGTGTGTGTGTGTGTGTGTGTAAAATCCTCACCGAGCGCGAGGAAGGAGAAGACCCACTGCAGCACGGCGGCGGTCTGCGCGCGCCTCCTCAGTGGGATGTTTAACGGAGCGAACTCTAGCTTCATCCCCCCACACACACACACACACACACACACACAGACACACACACACACACAGACAGACTTTCCGTCCCTCAGGCCGTAGCGTGAGCGGGTCGCGCGCACGGAGCGCGTGCTGTACCTCGCCTGGGCGTGTCTCGCGCGCTGCTGTTCCTCCTCACACTGTACAAACTCCCAGCGAACAACTTCCGCTTCTCCCAACAACAGGTTCACAACTTCACTAGGCCACGCCCACACTCCAGGAACGGACTCCTCTCTGTCTCTGGGATTGGTTAAAACAAGCTCGGCCCTTAACGCCCCGCCCACCACTTGAAGGCCACCTCTGACCAATCAGACGCAAAACAACGCTGACGTCACAACCCAAAATCACAACCCGTGTCGCCAATCTTTTTTCTTTTGATCTTTTGATTTTGAAAATAAAATGGTATAGTTACAATAAACAGACCCCCAACACGTCTACATACACAAAGTTTGGCTAAAGTTCCAGTAATGAAAATATTACAGTGCAGCTATAATATATATGTTACTGGAAACCTCCCCTGAGATCCCTTAAGATTAAAAATATTACTGGAAATGACTGGAACTGGGTCATGAACCCCTCAGTACACTGAATCAGGAGCTGGAGGGAGCTGAACCTCACCTGTGTGGAGGAAATGAGGTCATGAATGGAGATCACTTGGTGAAGGGGAAGAGCATTTACACACACACACACACACACACACACACAGTCATGTGACCTGATGAGTCCAGACTGATCCTATTCCAGAGTGATGGGCGTGTCAGGGTGAGAAGGGAAGGACATGAAGCGATGCTCCCATCATGCATAGTGTCCACTGTACAAGCCTCTGGAGACAGTGTTATGATCTGGGGTTGATCAGTTACTCAGGTCTAGACTCAGTAACGTTATGGGGCAATAAAATGAAGTCAGCTGACCACCTGAATGTACTGAATCACCAGATCATCACATCTATGGAGGGTTTCTTCCTCAATGGGACAGCTGTATTCCAGGTCTCAGAGTGTGTGAGAGAGCGGCTCTGGGAGCACGAGGAATTTCCAGTGTGTGACACCACATGAGGACACACCAGTGTGGGTGTGTAATCAAAGCTAAAGGGGACTGAATGAAATATATGACTGTGCAACCTTTTTTTCTTTCTCTCTTTTTTTGGCCAGACAGTGTATTGAACTCTGACCTGCTTACAATCAGAATTTATACAATAATCTCAGTCTTTTTTTTTATATATTTATTTTCTGAAAACATGTTACAAGAAAATAGCAGAAAACTCACATTTGTTTCATTAAGATGTTAATGTAATGAAACATTTTTATGTTTTAATCATGTTAGGAATATCGAAGGCGGCGCGGTGGTGTAGTGGTTAGCACTGTCAACCTGCACCTCCAGGGTTTGGGTTTGATTCTCGACCAGGCTCGATTCCTGTCGGTGTGTGTGTGAAGTTTGCATGTTCTCCCCGTGCTTGGTGGGTTTTCCTCCGAGTACTCAGGTTTCCTCCCACAGTCAAAGACATGCAGGTCAGGTGGGTGAGTGAGTGGGTGAGTGAGTGGGTGAGTGGGTGAGGATTATTGAACTGATTAAATTACCTTACAGTAACATTTTCCCTGATTTGCAATAGTAGCATTCAGTGTGCAAATACTAACTGTAGGAATAAAACAAACTAAAGTACATTGTAAGTAATAAAATATGAGCACATTATAATCATCGCACAACGTGCATACTGACACAGAATCACTAAACTATGTACAATAATACATACACAGATATTTTATATTACATAATTTTTGCACTTACATGTTACACATAAACACCCACATAAAGGATGAAATAAAATAATTTCACTAGAAAATTATCAAACAGGTTTAACTTGTGTTCGACTCTCAGTGTGTTTTTCTGTGATGAGAGGAAGGAGTCTCCAGTGTCAGGACGCTTTCCCATATCTTCATTACACTCCTGAGCAGGTTCTCAGTCAGATGACCGGCTGGGATTTTTTAATAATTACTGCTATTACATAAGGGAGCTGGGAATTACATTGTTTCTCCGATATTCCAGAACATTAATTATACCTCCAGAGTTGGAAAACAGTAACTCCACTTTAACACACAAAACCATTGATTACTTTCCTGTAACAGCACAAACCCTAATGATCTTAGTCATTACGTTAATAACTTCTTGTGTGTGTGTGTATCTGTGTGTGTCTGGGTGTATCTGTGTGTGTGTCTATATATGTTTGTGAGTGTGTCTGTGTGTATTTGTGTATCTGTGTGTGTCAGTATGTTTCTGGTGTCTGTGTGTGTGTGTGTGTGTCTGTGTGTATGGGTGTGTGTGTGTGTAGTTGGTATTTGTGTATCTATGTGTGTGTGTGTGTGTGTGTGTGTGTGTGTGTGTGTGTGTATGGGTGTGTGTGTGTGTAGTTGGTATTTGTGTATCTATGTGTGTGTGTGTGTTAGTGTGTTTTGTGTGTAGGTGTGTGTGTGTAGGTGTGTGTGTGTGTGTGTGTGTGTGTGTGTGTGTGCCAAATGACAAACTGTACATAAACTGGTTCTAGGACTCAGGAAAACCCCCCAAAACAAAGCATGAGAGTAAACGTACTGCTGCGAAAGCAACACAGATTCACATTCATATGACAGAACAGCCTGAGATCATGTAACACAAAAGTGTGGCATTAAAAATTCAGCAAGTACAGCAATTTCAGTAAACCCACACCATTTGGGGGCTCATAAGTAATGGAACAGACCAACATAATTACAAACATAAGGAGTGACTTTGGATGATTGGATGAAAATCCTTTACACTTAGTGACTTAGTGAAGTCAGGAACCCATGGACATGACCACATGCTGGGTTTCCTCCCTTTAGACACTTTGTCAGGCTTTGAATGGTTCATGTCACACTTCTGTCAAAGACCTTAAATAAAATCTGAAAGTCTGGACTTCACTCACATCTCAAGTGTTTCATTTCAAACTCAGTGCGGTGGTGTACAGAGGCCACATGCAAAAAAGGTATTTGTTCCAAAATTTTGTTTTTACACACACACACACACACACACACACACACACACACTGAGAAAGATCCTCTCCCCTTTATGTTTCAATCCTGTAAGACACAGAAGACGAGGATCAGTTCTAAGTATAAGAGTATTCCTCAAACAGTAGAAGACTGTGTTGTGCTTTATTAAATAATAAAACAAAAGACTGACATACACACTTACACACACATCCACCTCCATATAACAGACAGTACGTCAGTTACTCACTGTAGTGTCTCTAGTTTACAGTGAGGATCCCTCAGTAGATCAGACAGCAGCTTCACTCCTAGTTCTCCTGGATGGTTTCTGCTCACATTCAGCTCTCTCATGTGTGATGAGTTCCTTCTAAGAGCTGAAGCCAGAGCAGCACAACCTTCAGCTTTAATATTGCACTGATATAACCTGAAACGACACAAATCACAATGCAGCTTACTAAAACAGGGGTGATCTGCCTCAGGACGTTTGGCCCTCCGCACGGGAAGACGGTGACGCACGCGGGCGGCCACCTCACCCAGCTATAAAGCGCACCCGGGAAGAACTTCTGTTATATTGTACTTTCAGCTGCACAACACACACGGTGTTATATCATCTCTATCTGTTATCACCCAGATGAGGATGGGTTCCCTGTTGAGTCTGGTTCCTCTCAAGGTTTCTTCCTATTACCATCTCAGGGAGTTTTTCCTTGCCACTGTCGCCGTCACCCTTGGCTTCTTCATCAGAGACATTTCATTCATCATTCATTTATCTTATTATTATCTAGACACATTTTTCTCACACATACACACTATGTATATAAATAAAATTGAATTGAATAAAATTGAATATGGGGTGTCTGCCAAATGGGTATGAATCCTAAAGGGATAGACTGAGGTTTTTGATCTTTTGTTTTCAAGATGATGCTGAAATCCACACATAACTCACAAAAAGAGGGTGAGTTGTCTGTCGTCAGCATTGGAGTGGTCTAAAAAGCTATTTGAGTATGTTCCCTCTTATTATAACGAGACTTAGAACACATTATTGCAGGTGTTGGGATCACCTGAATGTGCTTGTTTGCCAGGCTTTAAATAAACAAATGCTAAAATGAGTGCCCTGAAGGCCTGGAATGAATTCCAGTGAAACCAGTGTATAATTCTATCCAATGATGCAAACTTCAAAGACCTTTTGTGAGTTGCTCTTGATAAGAGCGTCTGCCAAATGCCTAAATGTAAATGTAATGTAAATTCATGAGTAGACAGTACTAGATACTGTACAGGATCCACACAGTGCAAGAGAGGAAAAGCAGGGCTGTGTCTAAGCCATCAGTGGAATAGCGCTAATGAAGACCATCAGCAGAGCGAAGGTTTTGGAGGCTGTGGCCACAGGTTGAGGTTCTGAGGTCACAGGTTGAGGTACGCAAGTGGCCACAGCCATGGACAGAACTCAATAAGGACTCTGAAGAATTTGACATACTGTATGACTGAGGCCCATAAACAACTGAGGCCCACATACAACAAGAGAAGTAGAACCCTGTGCACCCAATCCCTATCTCTGACATTCAGAAGGTCTAAACATTATACAGCAATGAGCTAAAAAATCAATTAACGCAATGGCACAAGCTACTCGGGCCTGGACACAAGCCCTGTCCACTCATAATATTCATTAAAAGAAAGAAACCTGCCTTCTGTGACAGGGAGCTTGTTGTTGCTTCTGCATAAAAAAAAAAATATATATTTTTTGGTGCTTACGGTTTTTCCTCATCAATTCAAAGAATGAGAAAACAATAATTAATGGGGTCTAGTCTGTTCTAGACGCAGGTTACTTCAGTAAATTCGGGAGGGATTCAAGCGCAGACATTTATTTGAGCTTTGCCCATAATCATTAACAAAGTCCAACGTGGTCAGGGATCAGGCAGATAGAATCAACAAATACAGGGCTAAACTTAAACTCCAGGGAAACAACCAAGAGTCAAAACCAAGCAGATAATATTATAATAACCAGGAACCAGAAGAAATCCCACAGTAAAGGAACATGGAGAATTATACTTAAAATACGTAAATTGTCTTATTCTACTGGGTGTCAATCTACATACAGTGATACAGTGATGATCTGACCTCAGTATCTCCAGTGTACAGTGTGGACTCTCCAATCCAGCAGAGAGGAACGTCACTCCTGAGTCCTGCAGGTTATTGACACTCAGGTCCAATTCTCTCAAACTGGAGACTTTCGCGCTGAGAACTGAGGACAGAACTCTACAGCTCTCTTGTGTCAGGTTACACTCACACAGCCTGGGAGACACATGATCATACATCCGAATACATGAAAATAATACACATACATGTACATAAATTATTATTTTATTTAAAAGTGAAGTTTTACTTGGAAAATGTTAGTTTTAAAGAGATAGTTGTAGAGATTAGACGCAAACACATGACAGGAGTGGCTTCCGTCTGGCCACTTCACCATATAGACCTGTGCTCATTGGGACCTTCAGAGCAGCAGAGATCTTTCTGTAACCTTCCCCAGATCTGTGCCTGGAGACAATCCTGTCTGTCGGAGGTCTACAGACAATTCCTTTGACTTCATGCTGGGTTTGTGCTCTGACATGAACGGTCAACTGTGGGACCTTATATAGACAGGTGTGTGTCTCTCTAAATCATGTCCAATCAACTTAATTTACCACAGGTGAACTCCAATTAAGCTGCAGAAACATCTCAAGGATGATCAGGGGGAACAGGATGATCAGGGGAAACAGGATGCGCCTGGGCTCAGTTTTCAGCTTCATGGCAAAGGCTGTAAGTACATGTGCTTTCTCAATTTTTCTTTTTTTTTTTTTTAATAAATTTGCCAAAATTTCAAGTAAACTTTTTTCATGTTGTCATTATGGGGTGTTGTGTTTAGAATTTTGAGAAAAAAATGAATTGAATTTTAGAATAAGGCTGTGACATAACAAAATGTGGACAAAGTCATGTGCTGGGAATACTTTCCGGACGCACTGTACATGTTTTTAAAAAAATAAGGTTTGAACATACAGTAAGCAAACATTTCTCACCCTTACATCCTGTGTGTGTGTGTGTGTGTGTGTACTTGTATGTACAGTATAAGGGATATCTGAGGATGATCTGACCTCAGTATCTCCAGTGTACAGTGTGGATTCTCCAGTCCAGCAGAGAGCAGTATTACTCCAGAATCCTGCAGGTTATTGCTACTCAGGTCCAGTTCTCTCAGACTGGAGAACTTTGAGCTCAGAACTGTGGACAGAGCTCTACAGCTTTCCTCTGTCAGATTACACCCAAACAGTCTAGAGAAAAAGTAATGATTTATTAAAAAAAAAAATGAAATAGTATTAGCAAACTTACTATATCAGTCTCCTAAAAAGAACCTCAAGTCCCGGTGTCCCCTCTCCACCTCACTTACAGCAGCTGGAGAACAATTCCCAGGAGAACTTTCCTACCTTTTTCTACTTTCCTACTTTCTCCTGTGCAGAATCCACTTCATCTGACACGCTTCTACCAGTCCCTCAGAGTGAGTGAGAAATTAAACTACAGGTGAGTTAACAGAGAGTCTTGAAGGGTCACAAAGTGTCTCAAATGTGGTGACAGGAGCCCACAACAAAACAATCATTTAAATCTCCAGAGGACCGCGGTGATGCCAGGGCGTAGCTCTTGGCTTTCGGTTTCTAGGAGCCCTGGTGACGTTCTAGCACATGATGTATATATTTCTGTACCCCACCACTGCTTCAATGCTGACAAAACTAGAGGGAGCTTTGATTCACCATGGAAGCTGAATGAAGCATCTTGCACATCTTTAACCAAAAGAGACCCTCAAAAACGAGGAACTTCATGTCCAGGGTAAAGCCACAGAGCAGGGTGGTAGAGCAGTCTTATGGTGAAGACCCCATATGATCACAAACCCAAAGACATGTGGCAACAAATCCCTCAAGTTGATGGCTGACACAATAGACACGAACCACTTCATCTCAGTACCTGCAAGTCTCTAATCAGTGGTGTGACTTCAGCCCTTTCATGTGGGTATCATTTCAGCACCTTTGCCAGCTGGTCCACAAACATCAGAGTGAGAATGTCCTTAAGTGTCAAAGTTTCCCGTGTGTTAAAGCAGGTGTCAGTGTTAACTTCCATAAGTTTTCATATAAAGTATAACACACGCTTAACGGGCATGAAAAAATAATAAACTGCAGGAAGACCAAATCTTGTGTTGTCTTCTCTCACAGATAAAAGGAAGGATAAATTGCTGTGCCAGCTGTCACTGCGTTTATCTCTCGTCCATCTGTCTGGCTCAGCAGCGCAGTTCTCAGTCTGTCTGTGTCTTATGCCAACCACTGTTCTGTGAACTTGTACCTGATAGAAATGAAATACTATTTATTACAAACCTATTTATTACATCTGACAATCGCACGGGGTAACGATGTTTATAAACTGGAGCTTAGAAACAAATAGCGCATCCTGTGTGTATCTGCGCCACATGCACATACACAAAAGAGGCTCCGCTCTCCAGAAAACCAGCCCAGACAATCTATGGGCATCATGGCTCCCCTCATAGAGGCGTTTCATTTGAAAGTAAGGTATAACTGTGTCACAACTGCTAAATTATTCACATGGATCAAATGTCAGGTACGAGGGCCCCTCACTGGAGTTTGTTTAGAGCCCGTGGGAGGTCAGTACCAGCGCTGACTCTCACCCCATCATCTCACCCCCCCCCCCCCGTCTCTCTGTCCTGGCGCATCGCAGTTTATTTTAATAAATATAACATCACTGCGTTTATCATTAAATTAAAATAATGACATCAAAAATGTATGAAAATTACTCACAAGACTTTCCTAGATGCTTTCACCACCATTAGCAGCTTAAGAAAACATTCCTCTGATCTATCATATTTCTTCAAATCAAACTCGTCCAGCTCCTGTTCTGAGTTCAGCATCAGAAACACCAGAGCGGACCACTGAGAAGGAGAGAACCTGATTCCGCTGAGACGACTGTTGCCTCCTCTGTTTAGAGATGTTTGAACTTCCTGCTCTAGCGAATAGTCATTCAGTTCATTCAGACACTGGAACAGATTAATGGATTTCTCTAGAATGGGATTCTTTTTTATCTTCTCCTTGATGTACTTGATGGTTTCCTCTTTGCCGTGAGAGCTGCTTCCTGTCTGGGGCAGTATGTCTCGTAAAACTGTCTGATTGGACTCCTGTGAGAGACCAAGGAGGAACCGGAGAAACAGGTCCAGGTGTCCGTTCTCACTCTGTAAGGCCTTGTCCACTGCGCTCTTCAGGAAGACAGACATGTGCTGCTTTCTTAAGAGAGGTAACACCCCAGTGTTTTGATCCTTTAAAATATTTTTGTTTTTCAAGACAAAGCAAAGAAACACATATAAAGCAGCCAGAAACTCCTGAACACTCAGATGTACAAAGCTGAAGACCTTCCCCAGGTGAAGCCCATGCTCCTCTCTGAAGATTTGGGTACACACTCCTGAGTACACTGAAGCTTCTCTGACATCGATGCCACACTCTCTCAGGTCTTCCTCATAGAAGATCAGGTTTCCTTTCTCCAGCTGTTGGAAAGCCAGTTTTCCCAGTGCCAGTATACTCTCTCTGATCTGCTGAGGATCAGCATCACATTTCTGATGGTACTTTTGGTCCTTGTGTTTGATCTGAAAGATCAGGAAGTGTGTGAACATTTGAGTCAGAGTCTTGGGGATCTCTCCACCCTCTGCTTCACCCAACATTCTCTCTAGAACAGTGGCTGAGATCCAGCAGAAGACTGGGATGTGGCACATGATGTAGAGGCTCCTTGAAGACTTCATGTGCCTGATGATTTTATTGGTCAGTCTCTGATTATTTAGCCGCTTCCTGAAGTACTCCTCTTTCTGAGGGTCACTGAACCCTCGTACCTCTGTTACCTGGTTTACACACTCAGGAGGGATCTGATTGGCTGCTCCTGGTCGAGAGGTGATCCAGAGGAGAGCAGAGGGAAGCAGATTCCCCTTGATGAGGTTTGTCAGCAGCACATCCAGTGAGGCTGACTCTGTCACATCACACACTCTCTCATTCTTCTGGAAATTCAGAGGAAGTCGACACTCATCCAGACCATCGAAGATGAACACAACTTTGCGGGCGTTACAGTCTATAAAGTGCAAATCTTTTATTTCTGGAAAAAAGTGATGAAGAAGTTTCTTCAGACTGAGATGTTTCTCCTTAATCAGATTCAGCTCTCTAAAGGGAAGTGGAAACATAAAGGTGACGTCCTGATTTGCTTTTCCTTCAGCCCAGTCCAGAATGAACTTCTGCACAGAGACTGTTTTTCCAATTCCAGCGACTCCTTTAGTCAGCACACTTCTGATGGACTTGTCTTTAAAGATATCATTACATTTGATGGGTTTCTCCTGTGTTGCTGCTCTCCTGGATGCCGACTCAATCTGTCTCACCTCATGTTCATTACAGACGTCTCCACTCCAGCCCTCTGTGATGTAAAGCTCTGTGTAGATCTCATTCAGAAGAGCTGAGCTTCCATGCTGGGAGATTCCTTTATTTATTCTTTTACACTTCTCCAAAAGTGTGGATTTGAGTTTGTCCTGATACACAGAGAGCCGTCCCAACTCTAACAGGAAAAAAAGAATATGATCATTAATATCAGATGAGCAATCACATCATATATCTTAACATTTAAACATCTTAAGGACTGCCAGACTGCGTATCAGCTTTCACCCCACGGCAGGAGGACTTAGGGAGGACTTAGGGAAGACCCGTCCTAAACACCCCCCTCCCCGCATGCTCCTTACTCCTGTTGCAATTTGTTTAGGTCCTGTCAGCACTGTGCATGGCGTATGTTACGTGTATGAAAGGTTAGGATCTACCTGACATCACCTGAACACCATCCACAGTATTAACCTTTAAATCAATAGTACGTTCCAAATGAATCTCTTCTATGAACACATTAGAACATCTGCATTAATATAAACCTGTAAATTGCAGCTGCACGGATGTCAGAGCTGCTGTTGTTAAAAACTAATCAACGCCTTTTGACCAAGAATGCAGAACTCTACAGCAGAACTCTGGTGAAAGATTAGATAAATACGCTCCCTGTGAAGTTACAGCATGAAACCTGAAGCCATGGGTCTGAACCTATGTCCTTACTGTTGTGCAGTGTGTTAGCGAGGTCTGTGTAGTGCATGCTCTCCAGCATGTGCAGTGTGATCTTTAGCGTTCCCTCTCGGACACTGTGATGAACGTCCTCTTCCTCCACCTGCCCCTCACTGCTTGCTGGGTAATCCTCACTCAGGAGCTTTTTAAACCTGATTAATTCATTCTTCAACAAAGTGATGACTTTGTGCTCAAGATCCTGATTAAGAAAATGTAAAGTCAAACACTGTAATATTACAGAATATCTATAAAAATAATTAGTAATTCTTTCTGATTAACTACAAAATGAAAGTATATACACACCTTAAATATTAAATCAAGCTGCTTTTTACAGGTGATTTTGAAATACTTGTTTGTTGTTTGTTTGCTGTGAACAAAACTGCTGAGTTTAGTCGAATTAATACGCAGATACACACAGACATTTAGCAAAATCATATTCTCAAATGATTGCAATAATCCAGTGAGCTGAGTCCCAATCATTACTCTGGGTGAATATTAGAAGTGACGTTACTCAGTGCACGCTAGATTATGAGCTGAATGAGGAAAATATTATAACTTTACTGACGTCAGAGCAGCAGAACTCTCTTCATCTCTGAAGTTCAATGGAAACACCATTGACTGATTGCTCTTCATCGACCAACTCCGAGGTTCCTGTGAGTCTGTACCGAGTCTGGGCCAAAGCAGCTTAAAGTTAGTTCAGCCTTTATTCATCACAATATCACATCTTCTTATGGCAGTGGTGGCTCAGTCAGCTAACGCTGTGGTTTCCTGGGTCACTGATCAGAAGCCCAGGGGGTTTGAGCGCTAGCACTGCCAACTTTCCACTGTTGAGCTCCTGACCAAGGCCCTTAACCCGGAGGTGCTGTAACCTGGCAGAGCTGGGGCTCAAACCACCACTGAGCTTTAACCCACTGAGCTTTAACCCACTGAGCATTAACCCACTGAGCTTTAACCCACTGAGCTTTAACCCACTGAGCTTTAACCCACTGAACTTTAACCCCTGAACTTTAACCCCTGCCCAGCTCGATTTACTCTTATTGTATTGTGAAGTATGAACCAGGTTTGTTTGACCCCTCTGAGGTTAACAGGCCACATAACACTTAAATACCTGTACAATCATAACATCTCATACCACTGCATGTTTAGTCGGCTATTTAAATGTCAGTGTTTAAGGCCCTGAGTTTATCTCTCAATTCTGCCCCCTAGTGGAAAAGATTAAATTAGCTGTGGAATTCCCAGAGCATACAGTACAGTAGAGTATAACTTCTCTCTGTAGCCTGGTTTAGAACCAGAATCAGATTCATGCTGGAGTCTCAATGAAAAACACGTATGAGAAGAACGTTCCTTTTAGTCTTATGTCACGTGAGATTCTTTAATTACAGACTGAATCAGACTGAAAGACCCTCAATTATCTAAACTATTATTACATAACAGCGACTACAGAACTGAACAGTAAAGAGAGTTTCTTAATGTTTTACAACATTATTAGTTATCATTTTTTATATCAGCAGTTATATACTGTGTGTGTGTGTGTGTGTGTGTGTGTGTGTATTCCTCACCTCTCATATTTCTGTGTGTCCTGTGTTCCAGAGACACTCACGCTGGCGGTCATCTCTCCTCTTAGAGAACACAGCTGTACAAAACTGTGTATACACACACACACACACACACACACACACATTGTGCGCAGTACATGATGTTAAATATTAAAACATAATCTCATCACCAGGTACTTGACCCTATCAGGTAATTAAGCAAACTGTCTTGTTTTACAGATTTACACACTTACTGTGTTTTCGATGCCGTGCCTACAGACGTCTTGCCGCAAATGAAAGTGCTGAGGTTTACTCAAACTGGTTTGACTGGTTTAGTCATTGCTGGGAAAGCAGATGTAAGATAAGCTTGCAGTATTTTTCATAAGAACACGCGGACTCTCTGGAATGTGCGCTTGACATTTATAATTTGACAGGTTCTTTACATTCAAGCCGCGTGTTGGGTGGAAGGCGTTACAACGTAAGAGTACTCGGGTTACTTCTTTGATGGATCGAGTTATCTAACCGCCACTTAACTACTCAGTTATTTAGTTATTTTTTCAAAAATGTGACAATTTATGTAATCCGCGAGACAGACAGCAGCCGTTCCCAATCTGTTAGTGTGTGTGTGAAAGTCGTCCTACAAGCCCCGCCCCCCATAACCCCGATAAGTGTACATTACTGAATCTGAAGTGAAGACTACAAAGTCGTTGTTTAGGCTGTGATTAAAAGATTATTTTTAGTGTTATTATTTTAGGTTATGACAGTGTGTGGCCACGCCCCCGTAGCACTATCACTTTACAATAAAACGGTCAGATTAATACAATGTATGAGGCAGATTTCCCACCGTGTGTGTAAATCAAACCTGAATTTTAACACTAAGACTCTTCATTTCTTTCCTTTTGTACGTCACAAAGAAGTAAATAAAAGGTAAAATACGATTTCAAATATTGGCAACTTTGTGTCCCAGAGGAAAATTTTACTGCTCAAAGCTCGCTTTTCTATAACTCTGGAGACAAAGTTGTAATTCTCACTTTAACCTCAGTTTAGTTTCTATTTAGTTTCATACATTTCTGGTCTGTTTCTCCTAAAATTCACTAGGAGAAACAGATGAGACAAGAAATTTAGCGACAGGAGTCATCCTTGAGATGAAATGGAGATCCTCATAACCTCACTGTTATTATTGGCTCCTTTTTTTCTCCTTTGGAGAAAGGTGTGCTATATAAAATTAGTGTGTATGTGGTGGTACAACACACCAAAAAATTATTAGGTACCTCTTTGTATTATTGATACAGTTTATTACAATGTGACTGGTTCTATTGAACTGTAATAGATCTTTGTCGATAGGTGTTCCCAATAATTTCATTTAATTTATATTAAACTTATAGTTGACAAAATATGGGAAAACCTTTTAATAGTACCTAATAAATTAATTAAAAATAAAATCAATTAAAAGCTTTTTTTACAAATGCTTAAACAAACAAGTTTGCTTTATTTGAAATTGCCCCATAACAAAATATATAGACACATGTATATGTGTATATATTATAACATACAGTAGTTGATCAATTGGAATGGTTATTACCGTCGCGCTCACCGCCGCGTGAAAACGTCAGCGGCCAAAATAAATTAGTTGCATTTCAAAGTTATTCGTAAAATGGCCGCCAGGTGGCGCAAAGTGACATTTTCGCTCGTTGTCGTAAATACAACAGTGACCGTTATACAGCGTATCTCTGTATCTGTTTATTGTTATTTAAGTTCTGGATTATTTCAGGTACTTTAAACACATTGTTGGGTTGCTCATGTTGGCTCATATGAGATGTAGTTTACAAATTAACACCTGGTTGGGTTATTTTGACCCAACAACTGGTTTATTCATTATTCTTTCCTTTCTCCAAATATCAGCCTGCAGAATGTTTGAAATATTACTGTTATTGTGTCACAGGTGTAGTTTTAAGAGTTGTTTAGGCAGGAATGCGTGTGTATACAGCTCAAAACCTCCATCAGTTATTAAAGATAGCCGCTATTTAGAAAAAATGCCCAGTGATTTCTGCCCAGTGTATCTTCACATGTAATTTGTTAGTTTGTCAGGTTGTACAGAAAACATGTATAACTTGAACATGTATATAGCAAGTGTAAACTTGCATCACAAAAAATTAAACTTGAAAAGATTTTGGTTTTATACTTAACAAATTTAAAACATTGTACCAACTTACCGATCACAATTGAGTCTCTTACCTAATATCAACATTTAGGACAGCAACAGCTAATCCTACAAATTTATTCTGGAAACCTGAACTACAAAATGTTCTACTACAGCATACTGAATGTAGCAGTATTCAGTACAGCTGTATACCAATACATAACATCCAATAACTGGAACAGCAAGCAGTATTTGTATGAGGGCTTTTTGTACATCCCTCCAGTGTGCCACATTCAAAAAATTATAAAGTCTTTGAGGCCCTCATCCGACATTTGTATATCAAAGCTTTTTTGGCTTTACTTTTTTCCACTGGTGTCCATCCATCCAGGGTTCCACAGCGCATGATGTATGCTGCAAAAACAAAAGAAGCAGGCATAAAAATGAGCAAATTGGTCCGATATGGCCATGAATCAAAGCAGGTAAAATAAATTCAATCTCTTGAGATTGAATACGTTTATAGTTGGTTACATGTCAAGAAGCACCTTATTTAGTTAAAGCTTCTTAAAAAAAAAAAAAAAAAACTTCTGAAAATTTATTGCCACCAGTCTGTGTATGTGTAGAGATGCTTTAAACTGGACAGTGGAATGAACTGTTGTGAGCCAGCGTGTTAAAGCCCACTAGTGTAAGCCACCATACAGACCGTTGTACATAGGAATAAACAAAAATTGTAATAAATAAATAAGGGATGTCCGTTGAGTACCAGTATAGGGCTAGACCATGTTGTGGGCCTTAGTTTCGCTCTCTGGCTCTGAACCCTTTGCCATATTGTATGAAGAAATACAGTATCCAAAAATAAAAGTTTGGATTTATTTTATACACTCTAGAACAATACTGGAGATTATAAAACTGTGAAATAACACTTGGAATTAGGTGATTAAGTAACAACTACAATCAATTAATTTATTAAATGATGGATAGCTGTTCTGGAATAGTTATTGCCAAGAACAGTATTGTCAAGTGCATTTGCATAATCCATCAAGCACCATGATGAACCTGGCTCTCATAAAGACCTTCCCAGGAAAGCAAGACCAAAATGTACCTCTGCTGCAGAGGAGAAGTTCATTTAGAGTTACCAGCCTCAGAAATGTACCGATTCACACACAGCACCTCAGATTAGAGCCGTTATAAAGGATTTACAGATCACAAGTAGAAGATCTTAATACCAACTGTTCAAAGAGATTATTGCATATTCTGGATGCCAGTGTAGAAAGAAATTAAAACCCAAAAAAGACTGGAGTTAAACTTTTGACTAGTGGTATATAAATTGTACAACAAACATTTTATTGTAAACAATAAAATTAGAAAAAGTCTAAGTTACTTACTTAGGATCCCATTGACTTTGGACTTGTCCAGGACCGTTTTCCCTTCTGGCACCTTTCCGTGCTTCCCAAATGCCACTGCATTTTGGCACTCCTCTGCAGTAAAGAATTCATCAAAAAGAAGATGAAACAAGCGAAGGCAGTCCTTCCAGGCCTCTGCATGGATTGCAGCTAGACGGGTAGAGGACAGAAAAAGACCACTTTCTGGATATAGCTCTCGCTTCCCAGATCTGTTTTGTTTAGCCATAGCACCAGCCTGAGGTTGTATCTGTTCAACTTTTTCCAGAAAGCTTTTTAATGCCTCAAGTTGTTCACCACCTGTAACACAGAAATTGAATTGTTACTTTAGAGGGATACAGAAAGAAGAAGAAGAAGAAAAAAAAAAAAAGGCAGCAAGTTTAAAAACAAAGATTTTATTATAATTAAGTATTTTCTAAATAACTTTTTTTGCTAAAGCACCCGATATGCCCAAAATTAGTCTACTCAAAACTGTAGTTTTTTTTTTTATCATATTGATAATTACAATGCAAGAGTTGATTGTCATTTACTATTAATTACATTTAACTATATGCATAACTCTGCTTCACTGGAATTCTAATCAGACGTAGTATGTCCATTTAACGTTAGAGGGGGGGTGCTAAGGGTAGCCTCCAAGCACATACTGTATTAACGTGCTGATATTCAATATAATATCGGACTGGATTGGATACTGGGATGTAGGGGGGATTACTTACCAATACTACCAAGCACCTCCTCCAGTTTCTCATTCTCTTCCATTAATTTTGCCAGCTCTGGCTTACAGGCCTCACATGGCTTCCATGCTCCCCCTGGTTTCGTTCTCACACTTGGTTCTCCATATTTTGGTACTGGAGCAATCTCATTGATAGAACTAGCTGCAGAGGAGCTAAAGCTTGAGTTCTCGTATTCAGAACTACTAGCTGTGCTCTTCTCTGTAGGACAAGCAGGCGGTGTTTCTGGTACAATGGGACTGTACAACATTTTAAGAAAGCTTTCTTTGGCTGCAAGTTTACTTGGAGTTGTTGGCTTCCATTGCTCAGCTGAATTTGTTAAAACAGGCATCTGTTGCAACTGGTTGAAAGACACTGGCTGTGCAGTGTGATGCTGTGGATACTGTGGATGGTTAGAAGAAGGTGCGAGTGGATAATTTTGGAGAGGCTGTATAAAGAAAGGCTGGTACTCTGATGGGGTACCTGATAGGTGGTAGTATGGCAGGAGGGGTGGAGATGACTGGGTGGCTAGTGGCTGGTATAGTGGCAAAGAAGGTGATCTCTGGGTGGCTGGTAGCGTGGCAGGCAAGGTGATGACTGGGTGGCTGGTGGCTGGTAGCGTGGCAGGCAAGGTGATGACTGGGTGGCTGGTGGTTGGTAGCATGGAAGGGAAGGTGGAGTTGATGGGGTAGCTGGTGGCTGGTAGTGTGGCAGGGGAGGTGGAGTTGACGAAGTAGCTGGTTCCTGGGTGACACCGTGCTCTACAGAATTTAGGCATTGCTGTGCAGAGGTGGACTGAACTGCTGGAGGCAGTGATGAGCGGTTATAGAATCTCTGAGCAGCTGTATCTCTTTTTTTAATGTCCTTCTTTGTGCCCTTCTTGGCATCCACTTTCTTTGCTTCTGTTCCAACATAGTTTACTTTGGCACTGTAGAACTTGTTGTCAGACCACCGTGCCAATACTACTTCTCCCGGTTTCAGATTTCTTAAACAAGCAATAGGTTGATCGTCTTTGTTTAATATATCAGTGACATTAAAATTTTTTGCAGTGTATCCATCCTCAAATGTTAAAAATACAAAATGACCTAAAAATGAAAACAAGGAATAACGGAGATTAAGTAAATACTAAGATATGGTCTCAAACATGCTACTTTATTGTATTTTTTATAACGTGGCAACACATGGTTTGTGCAGGTTTTAACAATTTAATACCTTTTTAAAAGCAATTTAAGACTTTTTACATCCATACTGGGTAATAGCTTTTTCCCCCCACTAACAAAAGGATTTTTAAAAATTAAAGATATTTTGGCCAACAAGGCAGCAGAATTGTCTTGTTAAAACACATTTAGATTAACTTGACCAAAATGACCATAACCTAAGGATTGTGCCTGGAGATACATTCATAATAATCTAGTGGTAAGAGACTAGATGTCATCCATGATTTTGTTTATCTTAGTACAGTCCTCCTTGGCTTTAGACATCAAACTTTGCATTTGGTTGTCATGATGCATCATGTAGAACAAAAGTTATGATTATTTTTAAAACGTGTAACTTAATGCTACCAGAATAAGGGACTGACGTTGCAAAATGTGAATATTATTCGTCCTCTTCTTGAGGAAGCCAACCAAAAGCCATAAAAACGTGTTCCTATGAGTCTGTGCTATTTCTTTGCCTGTGATGGGACCCCTATATCTTTCTCATATCTATATATATCATATGTTAATTAAATCACTATAGCTGTATTAATTAAAACGGAGTGATTTGTAATGTGTAGGCTGGCAAGTTATGCAGGCCCATTCTGAGTGCTACCACTGCAGTGGGAAACACTGTAGTATCATCCACAATAAATTAAAATAAACACAATAACAGTAAGTGATTCAGTTACCTTTTTGGTCATCCTTGGGTGAGCCAGGGTCTGGTTCATAAAACTTGATTTTCTTCGGTGGGTTGCGCTCTCTTTTGGGCAACTCTTTTTTTTTACACTTTCTGCTGGGCTTTCCATTCTGTGAAACAAAAATGTAAAACATTTTTAAGTGGTTCTTAATTCATTTTAGCATGTCTCAGTTTGTTACAGCAATTTTAGGTTGATATTATTCAAGTTAGTTTTTATTTTAAATTATTTTTATATTATTAGAAGTTAGCACTTGTTTTTTTTTATTGCTTGGAAACACCTGTTAATTGATATACCTAGAAAAGCAATATACCCTCCTCCAAATGCTGTAGGTCTCTAATTTATGATTGTACCGGTACATCATTTATTATTGTTGCTAGATAGCAGCTAAAAGATTTAAACATCTTAAAAGATAAGTTTCCACAGAAAATGAAGCATGAACATGACCTCTGCGTGCACTGCGTCTTTCCTCAGAAAGGAAGAATTCGAGGAAGAATTAAATTATTTAAACAAGCTTTGTATTTTATACTTCGCATATATTTTTTTTATTTTATCGCATGTTAACAACAACCTACTATATTAAGGGTATCGCCTAATACTATACTAGATGCCATGCAATAAATACTGCCGCGTAATATTCTCGACATGATAAAAATCCATAAAGACAGTCTAACATGTGATAATATGGTCAGTTAATTTCTACACTTTCACCTCAGGACGTGTTTATGAAATAAGTCACAACTTCTTTTTTTTTTTTTTAACGAGCCTCATCTTAAATGTACGCCAACACGCGCGCGCGTCTCCTATCCGCTCCGGTACTTTAATTAAACAGCACGCGAGAGATGAGCCAAAGCCAGAGTCCCTACTGGAATTTAAGTAAACCTGGCGACCACTTCTAATTATATTTTTTTCTGAAGGTGTTCGGGCTTCACCAATTTTCCACCAATCTGCAGTATCACTTACCCACCGCGGTAAAGTTAGTTTTATGGAGCCACAGGTGGTCCATGCTAAAGGTTAGCTAAAGTTATTATTTAACGTAGCCACGTATGGGACTAGCCTCCTCAAAAAGTTTCACAACAAACAAACACTTTCCTTCAAGATATTATAAAGTCATACTCAAATTACATTTAATAAGGACTAATAAGGAAGGCTTACCTTTTTCTGTAAGGTGCTGCTTTGCGTATCCTCCTCATTCGTCCCGCGTACTTTAATGGCGCTCCTGGCGTTCTTCTTAATTCAGCCAACCGCGTTAATTAACCAATCAGGACGCAGCTTGCGTGATGGATTGCGCTGCTGTCAAATGAAATTTCTAATGCTGTCATTGTGCCCACCTCACCTGGAGGGTTCAAAGTTCACATTTTTGCGCCAAATTTGAGCAGCTTCAGTAAGGTGAGTGGATGGAGCTATTTATTACTTTTGCCAAATAATTAATATTAATAATCTGTTTTTGTAAGTCTTTTGTAATAACCTGTTACTCAGATGTAGGACAACTGGGAAGTTTAAATAAATTAAAATATGACTGTAATTGTAATTTATTAATAAACCTGTTATTGATATAAATGCTAATAGTAAACAAATATTAAAGGATTAATTACTGTATATTTTTGTGCATAGTGACAACACCTTACTAAGACACTTAATGTTGTTTATTATATATTTTTTATAAATTTTGTGGCTTGTCTGTTTACTTTATTACACAGTAATTATGGATTAATTGCAATAGCCATATAGGAAGGGTCAAAAGTAAAAGTTAGAAATACATTTTTATGTTGAACATATGTGCAATTTTGTGTCTGTTATTTATATTGTCAATTATTTTAGACAAACAGTTGACGCTTAATAAAATGACACAGAAGTACGACTCACGTTGGAGGAGAAAAGTCAAGATCCACCTAAATACTTGCAAAAGATACAGAAGAAAGGTAAGAAGGTTTTTTTGTTGTTATTGGAGCTGTTGTTAAAGCCTAATATTTTATCTAAAGCATTGAATCAGGTGTTGACAAAAAAGTAGGAACAGCATCTGTATATATTCCAGCGCAGTTTTACAGCTGTTAGCCTCTGAAATGACCATTAAAATAAATCAAAACTTTTTTTAGAACATTCTTATGAAGGGGGATTTATTGCAGGGTTTCTTGTTTTTTTAGTTTTATGTACTGTATGTGTAGGGGGGGAAAAAGGATATTAACTATATTATTGTTCTCTATTTTCAGCCAGGTACACAAAGCGCGGAGAAGAAAGGTAATAAAAATTTATAACTTATAAATAAATTTATAATTACAAAACTAAAAATGTAAAAATTAAAAAAGGTTAAAAAATCCATTTAAATGTTTAACATAGTTTCTTTTGTGTGTGTGTGTGTGTGTGTGCATTTGAAAGGTGAAAACTCTTAATCTTTGCTACTTTTTAAAAGTAGAAGAATAAACGTTTTTTTCACCAAAAAGTAATGTTTTTGTGTTTTATTTACTGGGGTGTTGTTAGGCCAACTTGTTCTTATAGAAATCCAATCACTTAAATCAACAAGTGAAATTATTTATTCTTCACTTTACCAATTGGAATTAGTAGATTCCAATTGGTGAAATCTACTAATTGTTTTTGACCCTAGAGATGAATAATGAATGGAACCAGCAACTCCAATGGAAAGAGGCAACTTTCTTTTTTGACTAGTTGAAAAGTTGGGCTAAGTCAACTGTAGAACTGTAGTGCACTGACTAAATATGTGAATTAGAGAAAAGTTGAGTCAAAGATTTTGAACTAAAAAGGATGAAATATTTAAGTTGAGTGATTTAAAAAAAAAAGCGGAGCAAACTGTTGCTAACTTTTACCTTGATGCACCTAATTCTTTTTACAGTGTAAAAAGTAGCTAAAACTCACTAATATAAATTTTTGGGGGATTTCTAGAATCAACAGACCAGAGGCCAGATGTCTGCTGCACTGAAAAAGTACAATGTCCAGCTACTCTGGAAGCTGATGGCTTTGCTGAACCAGAAAACCCTTCAGTTATGACTTTGTGTGATGTCCACAACACCAACCAAACATTGTCTCACTGTTGTGAAAGCACAAGAGAGACACGTCACATCGGCCTTATTATAGGATTAGAGAGTGAACAGCAGTTGCACACTGAAACATTTGTTGAGGAGGGAACTTTAGATGATAACCTGTCACTTAATGATGACCTGTCTCTTGAGGATGACTTTTTATTTGAGGACAGTGTAGAGCTAAACATAGTTGAGGGAACAGTAGTTAAAAACCCTACAAACACCGGAGATGATCCACTTTACAGAAATGCACCAATTTCTGTTTCTGAGAGTTTACTCCTCGTAATGACATTTGCAAACAGACACAAAATAACAGGAAAGGCTCTAAGTGACTTGCTCACACTAATCACTATGCACTGCCCCACTGACACCCACGTTGAATGTCTTCAGAATTTTCATACATTGAAACAATTTTTTGATAATTCCTCTTCACTACTTTTGCACAAATATTGTAGTGCATGTCTCATGCCTGTTGAGAGTTTAGACACTGAATGTAAATCATGTGAGGCAAATGTGTTGTTGGAGGGCTCAACTTCCTACTTCATTGAGGTTCCAGCACAATTAAAATCTATGTTTGCTAAGGAAGGCTTTGAGGAAAAACTAAAGTTCAGGTTTAGTAAACAGAAAAAGTTTCATGACAGTATAGAGGAAATATATGATGGAGAAGTCTATCAAAAACTCACAACATACAATGGTCCTCTCAGAGATCCCAGAAACATTTCTTTCACTTGGAACACAGATGGCATTCCCATTTTCAAGTCTTCAAAGTTTTCTGTTTGGCCTTTTTATTGTGTGATTAATGAGTTTAGTTTTGTTGAACGCACAAAACGGGAAAACATGATATTTGCAGGTCTATGGTTTGGGGACTCAAAGCCATCAATGTTGACATTCCTTGAACCACTATGTGACACTCTGAACAAAATTGAAAGAGATGGAATTTCTGTTCAGTTTGCAGGAGCTGAAGAACCTTTTATATGCAAAGTTTTCACCATTGCTGGAACATGTGACTTGCCAGCAAAAGCATTAGTGCTTAATTCTGTTCAATTCAATGGACAATTTGGGTGTCTAAAGTGTGAACAGCCTGGTCAAACAGTAAAGACAGGAAATAAAGGTCATGTGCATGCCTTTCCTTTTCAGGAGGCAGATCCAAAAGGACCCTCTCGTACCCACAAGGGGTTTGTAGATCATGCTAAAATGGCCTACACATCCAAAAGCATTGTACATGGAGTGAAAGGCCCTACCTGTATCAGTAGACTAAAAAGCTATGACTTGGTCATGGGTACAGGCATAGACTACATGCACGCTGTGCTCCTGGGAGTCATGCGCCTCTTGATGTTTTTGTGGTTTTCCTCAGAGTTTTCCCGATGTGCTTTTAGTATGGCCAGATCAGTCAGAGAAGTAGACAAACGAATGAAAGAAATTCAACCACCATTTTCAATTAGATTCCCTCGCTCTGTATGTTCTCACAGAATGTTCTTTAAAGCCTCCGAGTATCGTTCCATTTTGTTGTTTTTTGGGCCAGTTGTGTTCCGAGGCATTCTTGCAGATCTATACTACAACCACTTCCTGCTTCTTAGTGAGGCGATCTTCATTCTTCTGATGGAATCAATAGCTCCAGCACAAATAGATCATGCTGAAAAACTTTTGTGGAATTTTTGTTCTCAGATGAGTGGCCTTTATGGTGAACGATACATGACAGCCAATGTGCATTTGCTGGTTCATTTAGCAGACAGTGTAAGAAGTCTTGGTCCTCTGTGGACACACTCTTGCTTTCACTTTGAAGACAAGAATGGGCACTTACTTCGCCTTATACATGGGACCCAAAATATACCTTTGCAAATGGTTAATGCTGTAAAGAAAATACAGTGTCTCTCCAGTATTACACAAAACACCAAGCTCACCAACTCTCAAACTGCTGAATTTTTAGCCAGGATGACAAGTGGCAATAGTAATCAACCAAATAATGTGGTCAGCAGTGCAGTGATGATTGGGACACCATTCAATCTGTTGCTTGAAGCTAATGATATGTGTCTTGTGGAACAGTTTCTTGGTCAGAGATTGCATAATAATGTTGTTAAGGCATATAACAGAGCTCAAATAGGGAAAATTGTTTACACTTCAATGCACAATTTCAAAGCCAAACGAAGGAACAATTATACAGTGTTGTTTAATGATGGAGTGCAGATCAAATATGGGCAGATAGATTTACTGTGTTGTCAAAATGACATTAAACTTGCATTTGTGAATGAATTCTTAGTTGCTGACATAAATCTTCTACAGGACACTCTGACTGGTGGGACATGTTTTCATATTGTGAGCTTACTAGAAGTTCCTGTTAAAATTCAATTTTATTTGTATAGCGCTTTTAGCAATTTTCATTGCCGCAAAGCAGCTTTACATAGTCAAAAGAATTATTTAGGTTTGTATGAAATGTGAATTTGTATGAATCAAAATGGTCAGTTTGTCCCTGGTGAGCAAGCCGAGGGCGACAGTGGCAAGGAAAAACTCCCTGAGATGGTAAGAGGAAGAAACCTTGAGAGGAACCAGACTCAACAGGGAACCCATCCTCATTTGGGTGAAACAGAAAGCAGTAAATGATCTGCATATATACAGTGTGTAGGGTGGGAGGCAGTTCAGCTAAAATAGCTGATGTTAATTGATGTTAATATGGAGTCCAGGTAGTTAAAAGGATAGTAGTTACACTTGAAAGCATTTTGGGAAAGTTGATGTTCATGGATTTATCCTCAATGCCTGGTATTGTGTTTGTATCACATTTCCCTAACAGGCTTGAAAGGGATTAATTGTAAAATTAAACACCAACTGTTAATGTATAGGATACATTTTGAACAGAAGAGCCAATGAGCCGAACAGCCTAGTTGAAAGTTCTTATTTGAAATTTTAACTATGGTGACAGAAAGATAAAGGCAAATGTAATTGTCTCAGTAAAATGTTGGGCTCGCATGAGTACATTTAAATATATTACATTGACTATAGGGATTTTGGCAGTTTTACTTTACAGCTGAAATGCTATCTTTTCCAGTTAAAGATTTCTAAACTGACTGGTATTATTAATGATTGACTAAATGTTTAACAGTTATAGTAATTAGTAATAAGCTATTTTAATGTGTACTGTATGCTTTATGTAAATGCTAGTAATTCCCAAGATAATGTTAGATGTTTTTTTTATTTTTAATGTTACATAAGCAGATTTTTTTATTAATTATAGATTTCTGTTTAAAATGTTTTGAAAGTTACATTTTTTTTTTGTGCAAGCATGAAAAATCCATTAAACTGAGGACCATGTATTTAAGTCTCTGCTTCTCTGTGTTCACATTTCCTATTTTTTGGGAACACAAATTAGCCGAATCTGCATGTTATTCACAAAAAATATAATTTGGTTAATACCAGAAGGGTGCAGTCTACAGTCAATCTGTTCAGTCATTCTATAACAATACAATACAAAATTAATCATAAAAATATTATGTGCATAATAAAGTCAGATATAAATAAAGTTCATATTAAATAGAGTTTTAGGGATGAGAATAGATTGAGTTTATATATAGGGCTCCCCGATCTCTCTGCATGAGATTTAAAAGAGATAAAAAATTTGAGAATTTTTTGAGAATTGTTTTAGAACTCGAAGAGACCTCTTTTAAAACTTAAAATGAGGCTAGTTTGAGATTTTGTGCATCTTTTTTTCCTAAAGAAAAAAATGAGTTACAGGAGAAATACACTATAGTCTCATTTTGGTTTCACACAGACCTCATAGTTGACTAGGAGACATGATTGATACATTTTTGAGAGCTCTTTTCAAAAAATAATTTCCTCTGGGGTGGGACATAAGGAGGACATGAGGAGGAGGACATGAGGAGGACATGAGGAGGACATGAGGAGAAAGGGAAAAACTGGAGAAATGAGAGAGGAGAAAGGTGTGTAAGCGATGAAAAGTCAGAGTGAGGGACAGAAGACGGTGATGGTGAGACAGGCGGAGACAGATCTGCTGTAGCTTCAGTTGGACCTCAGGATATGGTTTTATTCTCTAACATTTTAGATTTAATTATAGATGTAAAATAAATAAATTAAAATCAGTGATCAGTACATGCAAACACACACACACACCTCCCTGTACACCACCCTGCCAAAATCTTTTGCCACCCCATTGTAAACATTTTCTAGATCCGGTGCTGTAAGGTTTTATAACACTGTAAGACATTATAATGTAATAATAAGATTCCTGTGCTGTGAGAACAGACCCCTCACTGCGCCTCCTCATGCCTCATGTGGTAACACCTTCTATATCCTGTACCCAGGAGAGGACACCTCCAAATGTCTCCTGTCCTCTAGAACCCTTTAGTTTAACCAGGAGAATGTAAATGTATGTCCTCTCTCCTGTCTGTCTCCGGGTCTCTCTAGGACTGACATGTTAATGATGGTTCTTTTGATGGGGGGGGGGGGGGGGGGGTGTTCTCACCAAGTTACTGATCAGGAACAGACATTTCCCTCTCTCATCTAATGTTACCCCCCACATGGGGCAAATGTACACAGAGAGAGAGAGAATCAGATTAGGTGTTTACTCGGCTAGTATTTACCTAATGAAAGGATGATCAGAGTGTTAGTGTTATATTGAGTTATTTATTTATCAAATAGATAAAATGTGTATTTTTCCCTGGAACACGAGTTTCCGCTGAAGACGCAGAAAACGGTTGTGGGTCGGTTCTGATCAAGTGAATAGACAACACTCACAAGAAAAACTCAGGAGTTTATAAAATAAGGAATTTAATAAAAAACACATTTCATTATAATAAATTAGTAACACAAAACACACACACTGAGAGTTCACT
Organism: Clarias gariepinus; assembly: GCF_024256425.1. Lineage (NCBI taxonomy): Eukaryota > Metazoa > Chordata > Actinopteri > Siluriformes > Clariidae > Clarias > Clarias gariepinus. Next base: position 29,098,626 of record NC_071121.1, on the reverse strand, counting down.
TCCTGTCACACAGACGAGAGATTTCTTCATCTCCAAGCGTTGACTTTAGATCCTGACCTTTGACCTTGGGGTCCTGTCCGGCGCCCTCGTGTGGCCGTGTTGTGCATGGAGCGAGCTGCAGACTGACGCTGCTGAACACACACACACACACACACACACACACACAGGTTATATACAGGAGCTTGAATAACTTATAATAATTTAATAATTACAAACTTTAAACCCAGCCAAGTGCAGGAGACTTAGTGAAGCTCCTCCCCTTGTCCTTTTGTCTCACCTCCCTCTTGTCCTGCTGTGCCAGTCTGTGCTCCAGATTAGCTCGAACCAGATCAACACCAATGTCTCCTGACCTAACACACACACACACACACACACACACACACACACACAGCTTTTTAATACGCTGTACCTAAACACACACACACACAAACACACACACACACACAAACACACACGATTTACACAAAAGTAAGTGCATGGCACACACACCTACTGAGGTTGTTAAGGAGCTGCTGCAGTTGCGGCGTGGTGTGTGTAGGGGGCAGCGTCAGGAGCTCAGCGAGCTGCTTCACCTTCACCTCCATCTGAGAGCTCACACCTGACACACAGGGATATTCTAAAGCTACATGTGCTTATACACACGTACATATCCTGATCCTTACATACACACACACACCTGAGTTAGCAGACTGTGTTTCTGCTTTGTTCCTGCTCTGATCCACATGATGTTCCTCCAGAGGTTCACCCGGAGAACGCTCCAGCAGCTGTAACAGAGACACAGCAGCTTAATAACCATGTGTTTATACGGAACAGAGCTCCTGCAGTCACATGATCAGAATCATAACCGTCACCGATCCGCCTGACGATCCTCTCCAGCACAGGTAACACCCCTGGGCCTGATCACCTGACCCCGGGTTTAACTGCCCACAAGGCGAGGGGCCAGATTACGGAGTGTGTTGTGAATACTTCAGTCACTGGATAGTACAGATGTTCCTCAGGCTCCAGCTGTTCTGACAGATTTATAAAATCTGGTATAACGATCACATGCGCACTTTAAAACAGACCGCTCGGAAATTAGAACGTAAATGGCGTCAAACTAAATTGTTAGTATTTCAAATAGCATGGAAGGAGAGCATCCTGAACTATAGAAAAGTTCTTAGTGTAGCTAGATCAACATCTCTCCACTCTTATAGAAAATAACAAAAACTTAAAACCGAACAATGTAATTGATGCAGATGTTAATCTAGCCATGTCAGATCAGAACCTAGAATACTTTACTCCCCTTGAAGAGAATGAACTAATTTCACTCATCTCTTCTGCAAATTCATCAACCTGTATATTAGATCCTGTACCGACACATTTTCTTAAACAGATAGTACCAGCAATAACAGAACCCCTGTTGAGAATAATTAATTCTTCACTCAGCATTGGTTATGTTCCAAAATCTTTTAAATTAGCAGTTATTAAACCAATAATTAAGAAACCTGACCTCGACCCCTGTCAGCTGTCCAGTTACAGACCAATATCAAACCTCCCCTTTATCTCTAAGATTCTGGAAAAGATAGTAGCGGAGCAGCTATGCTCATATCTACATAGAAATGGCATACATGAACTGTATCAGTCAGGATTTAGGCCTCATCACAGTACAGAGACAGCGCTCGTTAAAGTACTAAATGACCTCCTATTGGCCTCTGATCAGGGTTGTGTAACTATACTTGTATTACTCGACCTTAGTGCAGCTTTTGACACCATTGATCACGCTATTCTTCTTCACAGATTAGAAGATGTAGTAGGAATTAAGGGTACAGCCCTCTCCTGGCTCAGATCCTATCTGACCCATCGTTATCAGTATGTAGACCTAAATGGTGATTATTCTGCATGTTCTCTAGTGGAGTTTGGCGTTCCGCAGGGTTCAGTTTTAGGTCCACTGCTTTTTTCCTTTTACATGCTTCCTCTGGGCAACATAATCCGTAAGCATGGTATTAGTTTTCACTGTTATGCTGATGATACACAGTTATGTGTCTCAGCAAAACCTGATGAGAAAAAACAGCTTACTAAAATTGAGCAATGTGTGCAGGACATAAGCAATTGGATGCTAATTAACTTCCTTCTGCTAAATCCGGATAAGACAGAAGTTCTAGTCATAGGACCACATACAGCTAGGAGTAAAATTTTAGATCACACTGTAACTTTAGATGGCCTTTCTGTTCTATCTAGTGCAACAGTGAAAGACCTTGGTGTGATTATTGATTCCAGCCTTTCATTTGAAGCTCATGTAGATAATATTACCAGGATAGCATTCTTTCACCTCAGAAATATTGCCAGGATAAGAAATTTATTGTCGCTAAACGATGCAGAAAAACTAGGTCATGCTTTTATCACCTCTAGGTTGGACTATTGTAATGCCTTACTGTCTGGTTGTTCAGCTAGATGCATAAATAAGCTTCAGCTAGTCCAGAATGCAGCAGCGAGAGTCCTCACTAGAACCAGAAGATATGAGCACATCACCCCTATCTTATCTTCACTCCATTGGCTCCCTGTGAAATTTCGCATTGATTTTAAAATACTACTCTTGACATATAAAGCATTAAATGGTCTCGCGCCGCAGTACCTGAGTGAACTGCTAGTGTCTTACGATCCGCCACGCCTACTTCGATCAAAGGATGCAGGCTGCTTGTCAGTACCGCGTATTATGAAAAATACAGCAGGGGGCGGAGCTTTTTCTTACAAAGCCCCAAAGTTATGGAATAGTCTTCCAAATAGTGTTCGGGACTCAGACACAGTCTCAGTGTTTAAGTCCAGGCTAAAAACCTATTTATTTAGCCAAGTATTTTTATAAATAGATTAGCCTTAGGTAAAGGAGCAGATCTGGGGGACTCATGGACGTAGAGTATTATGGTGAACTGGTATGTTTAGATGCTGTCCTCCTCACTCTCATTGATCACTCAGGTTTGTTGACGGTGAGGTGATTGTTTGCTTTACATCTCAGTTCCCCCTCATGTCTGTGTTTCCTTCTGGCTCCTCCCCTTTTAGTTATGATGTCATAGTTAGTCCTGCCGGAGTCTCTGCTTGCACTCTACAGTTAATATACATTCACATTATACATTGTGTGACTGTGACCATACCTAACTGCCATCTCTCCTCTTCTTCTCTTTCCCCCCCTCTTTCTCTTTCCTCTTTCCTCCTGTCTCCCCCTTTCACTCTCTCTCTCTCTCTCTCTCTCTGTCGAGCTACACATGTCGTTCCTGAGCTGCCAGTGATCCAGACTCCCTCTGCCCTCCGGGCCTGTCTGACCCATCCTGGTGCCCCGCTTCTGGTTGAAGATCTTGTCACATGGATGCCCCGTGTGTCTCTCTGGGATTCGTCTGGTGTCTGGGGATGATTCTCTCTACCTAGAAAATGGTTCTGGCCTTGACTGGTGTTGGCAACTGTTTCTCTGGGGACTTGACAGTTCGATAATTCAGGACTGGAACTTCTTACAAGTCTACCTGGGTCTTCAATAACTACCTGGACTCCATATTAACATCAATTAACATCAGCTATTATAGCTGAACTGCCTCCCACCCTACACACTGTATAAATGCAGATCATTTACTGCTTTCTGTTTCACCCAGATGAGGATGGGTTCCCTGTTGAGTCTGGTTCCTCTCAAGGTTTCTTCCTATTACCATCTCAGGGAGTTTTTCCTTGCCACTGTCGCCCTCGGCTCGTTCACCAGGGACAAACTGACCATTTTAATTCATACAAATTCACATTTCATACAAACTTAAATAATTTTTTTGACTGTATAAAGCTGCTTTGCGGCAATGACAATTGCTAAAAGCGCTATAGAAATAAAATTGAATTGAATTGAATAAAGTGGTGAGGTTTACAGCGCCCCCAGCAGGTCAGATAAAATCAAACCAAAACATTCTGTTATCAAACACACATTTTCTCACTACCTTGCTGTGTGTGTGTGTGTGTGTGTGTGTGTGTACACACACCTTTGCTATGTAGTACTGCAGGTCATTTTGTCTCTCATCACACAGAGCTGACACACTGGAGGCAGGAGGAGCTGCTCGCACTTTGACTGACAGGGGCTGTTCATGTGTGGGCGGGGCTTTTATCCCAGTACTGCTGTATTCTTGCTTGGACACATCGTGTTGCCCCGCCTCCGTATCTGAGCTGTGATTGGCCCGTAGGCCTGAGGAGGCTTGAACCCGGTTGGGTCTGAGACTGGGTGTGGTGGTGCCCGCCCCTGGACCGGGAGCAGGTTGAGTGCAGACGAGGTGATCAGACGGAACCCGGGTCGGATTCGGGTCGCAGGACGGATCCTGAGTGTGGAGGTGAGCCGATCTCTCTCTGTGTTCTCTCCCTCCATCTCCTCCTCTGTCCAGTGTCCGTCTATCCACCCCCACAGTCCTGTCCCACAGATCACCTACACACACACACACACACACACACACACACACTATTCATGGTAGCACCTTGGTCCTGGAGGAACGTTGTTTCCTTTCACTGTGTACGGACTGTATATGGTTAACTTGACACACAATAATACACTTATTATCAACTTTCTCTGTGTGTGTGTGTGTGTGTGTGTGTGTGTGTGTGTGTACCTGTGAGGTGTGTGTCATCCAGCACTGGCTCCAGTGGGCTGAAAGTGTGACTGTGGTTTAGCAGACTGAAGTCAGACTCAGCTCGTCCCCTGTCCCCCCCGCCGTCCCCTCCGCTGTCCCCCTGTCCCCTCACCCCCCGCTGTCTGCACAGCTGCAGGACCATGGCCTGAGGAGCAACTAAGAGACAGACAGGAATCTTTGTGTTACAGATTATAGCAGAGTTTTTGTGTGTGTGTACCTGTAGAGAGAGTGTGTGTGTACCTGTAGAGAGAGTGTGTGTGTACCTGTAGAGAGAGTGTGTGTGTACCTGTAGAGAGAGTGTGTGCTGTGCTGAAGGTGCTGGTGTCCTCAGTTCGAGGTGATGAGTGTGGTTTGTCTCTCAGAGATAAGGGAGACAACACCTCTTCAATCTAACACACACACACGCACAGTGATATTAGTGGTGTGTGTGTGTGTGTGTGTGTGTGTGTGTGTGTGTGAGTGTGTGTGTGAGTGTGTGTGTGAGTGTGTAATTCATTGGTGCGTTTCCTGCAGACCTGCTCCTGATTGGTCAGCAGTCTCAGAGCCTCTGCCCAATGGGAGCGCATCATTCCCTGCAGACGAGACACAAGCTCCTCCCTTTGCATCTCCAGTCTCCGTGTACTTGTTTCCATGGAAACCAACTCTTCCTGTAGCTCTGCAATCCTGCGCGCGCACACACACACACACAGAGTACCGTGATGTAGAATGGTGGCAGTAGAACGCGAGGCACAGAGGTGCGTCTCAGAACATCTGGATCGGGCTGGACAATACGTACTTCCTGTTGCAGTCGCGCGTGAGCTGCTGCTGTCGCTCGTCTCGCTCCTTCAGCTGCGCTCTGAACTCGTCCGACTGGACAGACAGCTCTCGCTCCTGACGAGCACTTAGGTCCAGCAGCTGCTTTCTGCACACACACACACACACACACACACACACACACTAGGTGCATCATCTAAAAGATGGTATTTTGTGATCGTCTGTAGCATTAGCATTCACATCCTCTGTGTGTGAGTGTGTACGTACCTGTGCTGTTCCCGTAGTTTAGCTGTAGCGTTAGCATGCTCCTCCTGTACGGTTGCCAGCCGCTCAGTGACCTGCTGCTCCACAGAGAGGCGGAGCTCCACCTCCCACTGCGAGCGCTGAGCCTCAAACCGCGCCTGGATCCAGACAGCCAACAGTTATAAACTCCGCCCACTCGCTTCCCTACACCCCAGGTTTATAGAAGTGTGTGTATGTGTGTGTGTGTGCACGAGAGAGACCTGGTCCAGTGCTCGGTCCACTCTGGCTGTGTCTCGCTCTCTCCTGGTCTCCTCCAGGTCCTGCTGCAGCTGCTGAAGTCTGGACTGGGCCTCCTCACGCAGCTGCACCTCCTGACCCACCCGATCCTACACACACACACACAACACACAAACACACAAACACACACATACGTCACTATGATTAAAAAGAAATAAACAACCGTCCTGTCATACCTTTTCCCTGTGTGTGTGTGTGTGTGTGTGTGTGTGTGTGTGTCTCTCACCCTCTCTGTCTCCAGCTGTTGTGTGAGCCGTGTCAGCTCCTGCTGCAGGTGTGTGTGTGTGTGTTTGGCCTGGAGAGTGTGTTGTTCCAGTTGTTGCTGTAGATCCAGGCTGTGTGTTTGGAGCGTCTCCACCTCGGACTTCTTCTCCTCCACCTGAGTGTGTAGACGCTCCACCTGCTGTTCCAGCTCCCCTACACACACACGCAGCTCAGCCACGTCACACTCCTACACACACACACACAAGACTTAATACTGCACAATAACAATCTCGCCGAGTGGTGGGGGGACCTGTGTGTGTGTGTGTGTGTGTGTGTGTGTGTGTGTGTGTGTGTGTGTGTGTGTGTGTACCAGCTGTTTGTTGGTACTCTGTAGGTCTGTGTTGCGTTTCTGTTCTTTGTCCAGCGTCTCTGCTGCCTCTGACAAGCTCTTCTCAAGGCCAGACAAAACCTATAAACACACACACACACACACACACACACACCATAAGGAAGAACAAATGACTTTCATTATAGACGTGTGTGTGAACTGAATCTCATTAAGCAGGTGTGACTTTTGGTTCCCATTATTGTGAATACCGGATGTGTGTGTTTGTGTGTATATGTGTGTGTGTGCAATCAGGGCTCACAGGACACACCTGGTTAGCCAAGTTCTGGTTAGCCATTGTGTGTGTGTGTGTGTGTGTGTGTGTGTGTGTACACACCTCTCTCTGTTTTTGCTGTACACTCTCTGCTGCCTCCTTCTCCTCCTGTAGCCGTCTCACTCCCTCACTCTTCTCTCGCTCGTGTCGGCGCCACCCCTCCACCACCTTCTCCAAAGTCTAACACACACACACAGACACACACACACACAGACAGACAGGCAGAACACCACCTTCAGCTTTCAGCCATTATACCTTCATATACTGTGGCTTACTGTGTGTGTGGGTAAAGAGACAGGTCAGTAGACACGGGGAGACGGGTCAGTAGACACGGGGAGACGGGTCAGTAGACACGGGGAGACGGGTCAGTAGACACGGGGAGACGGGTCAGTAGACACGGGGAGACGGGTCAGTAGACATGGGGAGACGGGTCAGTAGACACGGGGAGACGGGTCAGTAGACACGGGGAGACGGGTCAGTAGACACGGGGAGACGGGTCAGTGAACCTTATCGAGTTGCTCGATCATGATGTCCTTCTTACGATCCGCGGACACAGCGAGGGCTAACTGCTGCTGCAGCTCTAACGCCTTATTCTGTACCGCCAGGAGCTGCTGCTCAGAGTGCTGGGGGGATAAACTTTACTGGTTATTTAAACAAATCTGTGTGTGTGTGTGTGTGTGTGTGTGTGTGTGTGTGTGTGTGTGTGTATTAGTTACCTTGCGTCTTGCTCTTTCTCTCTCCAGACTCTCTCTGATCACCTGCAGCTCAGAGACAGAGTGATAAGGGGCGGAGTCAAAATCAGCACGGAGACGCGAATACCGTGGGAACAACTCCTCGACGCCACTGGGTGGGGGGGTCACAGAAATGGATACAGAAAAAGATAAATGGACAGAGAGATAAAAGGATATGAAGTGAGAAAACGTGTGTGTGTGTGTGTGTGTGTGTATACCTGAGCAGGTGAGAGGTGGTGTCACTCTCATTGTCCTGATGATGCTGTAACACAGAGGGGAGGAGCTCTGCAGAGGTCAGATTACAGGGATTAAAGGTCAGGTTCTCTCTACAATGCCCACTTGACTGTAGTGTGTGTGTGTGTGTGTGTTCACCATGTGTGTCAGCAGCTCTGCCTCTCAGCATTGTTTGTAAATGACTCCTCACGTTCTCCATTTCCTCAATGTGCCGCCGGCCGTTCTATACACACACACACACACAGTGTTTATGGGCTACAGCTGGTGTAAAGGCACAGCGTTACACAGTGAGGGGTCAGGAGGCGTTACCGCGAGCTTGGTCCCGCACTGTAGCTTCAGGTGCAGCTCATCATTGGTTGGCTCTGGCTCTGACTCCGCCTCCTCCACACCTGAGATCCTCAGGTCACTGGAGGAGCATGCACTGAGACCAAACTCCGCCTCCTGGGACACATTCAGCCTATCGGAAGATGCAGCCGTTGTCATAGTAACCAGAGGAGATGCCACATTAAAGGACACCTGCCTGTGTGTGTGAGAGAGACACACAATTAGAGAGAGAGAGAGAGACACACAGTCAGAGAGAGAGAGAGAGAGAGACACAGAGAGAGAGACAGTCAGATGAGCTGGTGTTTGCATACAAAGTCATTATTATTTCTAATGGTTAAAAAGTCAGTACCTGGGCGTGAGAGTGCGATGGGTCTCAGCTTGGTGACCTTTGACCTCCTGCTCTCGGCTGTGCTGGAGGGAGGAGTAGAGACGGGCGGTGACCTGCCGAGAGGACAAGAGAGGAGAGGACGAGCAGGAGACAGGGAGAGACAGAGAGACAGGAGGAGGAGGAGGAGGAGAGGAGGAGTATAACGACTCCACAACACTGATCTGATCATCATCTGCTGCTCGGTCCATCTCAGCCTGAAACACACACACACACCTCTAGTGTCGTTTTATTCCTTCCCCACCCGTATTCCGGATCCTGCCCTGTGATTGGCCGGTTCAGTGTGGTTCCTGTGATCTGATTGGCTAAGAGCAGGAGGCGGGATTAAGGACTCGGTAGAACTGTATTAGACCGTTAGAGTTATTATTAATGTTCTGAAGGAAACGGCTCTATAATCACTCTGTTACCGCTCTAATCACGCCTGGGTCACACAGTACTAACAGTACTCACAGTACCCACAGTACTCACACTACCCACAGTACCCAGAGTACTAACAGTACTAACACTACCCACAGTACTAACAGTACCCACAGTACTAACAGTACTAACAGTACCCACACTACCCACAGTACTCACACTACCCAGAGTACTAACAGTACTAACACTACCCACAGTACTCACACTACCCACAGTACCCAGAGTACTAACAGTGGTTCCAGCCCGTTAGCTTCATGGCTAACGCTACAGACGCGGTTCTACCTCCTCACCGTCTCCGGTTCGCCGCCGCTTGTTATTCTGTAATAAACAGACGGTAATGTTGTAGTGAGTTACCCCGCGGAAGGTCACAGCGCGCGCTGCTCCCGGCTCTCTGGAACTAACGCTAGAACTTCGGTTGAGCTCGTGAGGCGGCTCCAGGGTCCTGACGCGCCATGGCAACCGAGCGCTGACGTCATCAACCAGCGACGCTCATTGGCTTGGGGCATCATGGGATTTTATTTTAAAGTTGTGTGTTTTTTAATTGAAACAATACAAAAAATACAAAACATATTAAACACATTTACGATTAACAGTAAAAGCAATAATAATAATAATAACAACAACAACACACGAGAGAAAAAAAACAAAACATTAATCAAAACAAATATAAATCTATATAAAGTACAAAAAGAACTATAGATTTGAAAGTACAAAAACGGATAAAATACACGAGAGGATCAGAATTCTATTATCATAATTATCTAGAAGTTTATTATTCTTCTTATTAAACTGAATTAATTTAAGAGAATATAAATTGAGGTCATTTCTAGAAGGAAAAGAGGGAAATACTTTAAAGTTGTGGGTAGTGTCGGCGAGATGAAGCCTCGTGACGTCATCCAGCCAATCAGTTCACATCAAGGTTCACCTGCACACTATGAAAGGGTGGATTAAACTTTATTGATTTCTGTACTCTCAATAATACTTTTAAAGTAAATTGGTTCAAACACTTCTCTAAGAAGCCTAACTCTATTTGGAAGGTCATCCCCTGTCATATTCTGTCAAAACTGGCTGGGTCGAGCTTTTTCTTAACATGTAATTACAATATTGATAAAGTCCAGATAAAAATGTCATCCTTTCACCGCCAGGCCGTCCTTTCTTGGTCTCTTATTTTCAAGCATAACTTTTCGCCCAACAAATATTATATATGGAACAACAAAGACATCCTGTTTAAACACAAATCTTTATTTATTGATTACTGGTTTAATAATAACATTATTTTTGTTGACCAATTATTTAACAGAACTGGTTGTCTTTATTCTTATTGTGAGTTTCTAGAAAAAAACAAAATTCCTGTGTCTCCTGGAGATTATGCCAAAGTCTGTGGAGCAATTTCCTCTGGAGTCTGCATGTTATTTAGAGCTCAACCAAGATTGGACGCACAACCACTAACCGTGTTATCACTGACTGACACTTCAGTTGGTAAGATTTGTCTCTCCTGTAACAATGGAAAGAACAATAAACTAGTTAGATCCTTATTTAAAACAGATATTGTCACAGTTCCATATGTGGTTCCATACTGGAATAAATTTGTGCAAAACATTGACTGGAAGAAGGTCTGGCTCTTACCCAGACGATACCTGCTGACCAATAAAATTAGAGAAATATCATTTAAAATAATTCATAAATTTTACCCGTCTAATGATCATATTGTTAAAAAATGTAAAAAAGATATTGATATAATGTGCACTTTTTGTTCTGTGAATATTGAAACAGTTACCCATCTGTTTTGGCACTGCCCCTTTGTCCAAAGTTTCTGGTCTGACATTTGTAATTTTATTGCTAAAAAATAGAGAACGATTTTAATTTATTTTGGAAGGATGTTCTTTTTGGCATTTATGACTTCAATAGAACTAGGACTATGCCTAATGAAACTTTTATTATTAATCTCATTATTCTGTTGGCAAAATATCACATTCATAAATGTAAGTTTACGCATTCAAAAACATCTTTTATTGCGTTTAACAATGAGGTCAAGCAACATGTCAACTCGATTAAGCATTCTCTTAATCAAAAGGCAAAAAAAACTGTGAATGTTTGTAAACACTTTGATATATTTTTGTAAACTAGTACTTCCCCTGGCAAAATGTGATGTGAGTCTTATTTATGTTTGTTTTGTTTATGTTAAAAAACTTGAAATGTTGAAAAATGTACAATTTATTATTTTCATAATGGAGATTAATATTCTTGTAAATTGTGCAATTGTTGAAAAAAAAAAAAAAAAGGTTCACCTGCACACTAACCCCCCCTACTGGTCACACAGTGTGAGGTCTGAGGTGTTAGTGCTTCAGTCACTCGAGTCTGGAGGGATGTGATGAACTCCTGTAACACTAAGACAGTGTTACTGGGGGGGGTACATGTGCTTGTGTAACTGTCTGTGGGGGGGCAGTTTATTCATATACCACCCACAAATTGTGCAGAGTTCCTTCGGCTTTATGTATACAGGTCCTTCTCAAAAAATGAGCATATTGTGATAAAGTTCATTATTTTCTGTAATGTACCGATAAACATTAGACTTTCATATATTTTAGATTCATTACACACAACTGAAGTAGTTCAAGCCTTTTAATTGTTTTATTATTGATGATTTTGGCATACAGCTCATGAAAACCCAAACAGCCTATTTCCTGCACACACCTGTACACGGTGGCTCTGGATGTTTCTACTCCAGACTCAGTCCACTGTCCACACCCTATTCGTTCAGAAATTTCTTTCTGTGTCTTACCCTCTTGCTTGAGGGTGTCAATGATGGCCTTCTGGACAGCAGTCAGGTCGGCAGTCTTACCCATGATTGCGGTTTTGAGTAATGAACCAGGCTGGGAGTTTTTAAAAGCCTCAGGAATCTTTTGCAGGTGTTTAGAGTTAATTAGTTGATTCAGATGATTAGGTTAATAGCTCGTTTAGAGAACCTTTTCATGATATGCTCATTTTTTGAGATTTTGGGTTTTCATGAGCTGTATGCCAAAATCATCAATAATAAAACAATTAAAAGGCTTGAACTACTTCAGCTGTGTGTAATGAATCTAAAATATATGAAAGTCTAATGTTTATCAGTACATTACAGAAAATAATGAACTTTATCACAATATGCTAATTTTTTGAGAAGGACCTGTACATACACATTTTTGGTTTTATTAATTAATCAATTAATTAACTAACTAATTCATTTTGTTTGCACAGATATTTACAAAACGAGACAGTCAACACAAAAAACAACACAGCAAAAGACTTATAATACTAAAGAGAATATACATGGCTAATAACATTCAGAGCAGCTCGGCCTTTATATCTGTCAATGACATGGTGGCAAGATTCGAACCCCTTCCTGAAGCGCCCAATCACAGGGAGGCTTCAAACTGTCTCCAGGTGATGAATCTATAGGAAACCCTGGCTGCAACACACAAAATGTTAATTTAACAGTTTTATTTCTCATTAGTTTGTCTATGACACTAGAATAATGTCAAAATCAGTGAACACTCATGACATACGCTCATGAGGATTTGGAAGAGCTTCACACGTTTGCGTGAGCACATGCGGAGCTGACGGGAAAGACCTCACACACCACAGGATGGCATACTGCGGGTGAAAGGAAATAGACGTGTGCATGGCCGTGTGATTCACCTGCACAGCTTCTCTAAATCATCTCGCGTGTGTCTGTTGCCTCGCTGGTTTTGCCGTTATTCTAGCACCGAGTTTAAGATAAAGATCGGAACCTTTAGTATGAAATTCCATATTTTATTTGTTTATTGATTTTGTCAGAATGCCATTGTAGCCCTCATTAACCCCTTGGTGTGGATGTACATACACTGTCCATTTCATTCATGTTCAAGCAATCATCTGACTCCCAAATATTGAAATGAACTTTTATTTAAGATGTTTTTACATCGGAAGAAACTTTTTACACAGTTACAATATTGCTAATAATGTTAGTGATCAAAATAAAAAAAAATGTTAAAAACGTTTAAAAGAAAGTTAATGCCAAACCTGTTTAAAGATAAAACTGAGTAAACTTGTTTCAGCACTGCACTGGATTCTGACATTAGTGTCAGTAAATACAGTATAAAGGGAATAACCTGGTGATACACAGCTGTCGAGCTAATTAACTCAAGCTGAACACCATCACACATGTTAGTTTAAAAGATAAAGTATTTTATTGCTTTTGTTTATCGATTAAGTGCTAAAAACTGTAGCCAAAAGTTTACATCAAGAAATGTAAATGAGACACAGCCTTGGTAAGTACACTTAGTACACTCAGTACACTAGAGAAGAGTCACACTTCCTGTCTCTGGCGCTTCTTCATCCTTTTCTGCTTGTTGCGCTTAGCAGGACCAGCAAGGAACCGGCTGGAGTAAGCAGGCTCTAGCACCACATAGCCGCTGGTGATGAACTCCATCTGCGTCCAGTCCAGGACTTTACCTCCCCACGGGACCGAGAGCTGGTACAGGTACCTGTAAAGCTCTCGCGTACTGAGGACCGAATCCCACAGGTACACATCAGACAGCTGACCCTCAAACTGATGCAAGGATAACTCAGCTTGGCCAGAAAACACCTACACACACACACACACACACACACACACATATATTTATTCGCCGGACCCCTATAAAGGAGGAAACCTCAACACATTTACTTTATGTCCAGTAAAACTCGTTGATCTTCACCGCTCCTCTGCTGACTCCTTTGCGAACGCTCATCCTGCCGTCGAACCACAGTTGTGCCATTCCGCTGTCGGAGTCCCAGGTCACACAGCGGCTCTTCCACACAGAGCTAACCTCTCGAACCGCTACCATGGAGTTCACATTAAAGGTCACGTAGGGGTAGGACCCAGCGACCTGTTGGTCAGGTGTGGATTAGAAAATAAACTGAGCCATGTTTTCTTTTTGTTGCAACAGATGATTTAAACTCCGCCCCTAAACTCATGTCTGATTAGCGTTATAGAACTGCCTAAGGAGACAGGAAGAGACGTAAGAGACGTAGACCCAGTCTTACCTGGAGCTGATATTCAGAAGAAGAAGATGCTGTAATATAAAATGCATTTCTTTCCCCGAACATGAGCTGAAGTCTATCATCAATCATCCACTTTTTGTCTGTGAGGCCTCTCAAACACAGCGTGATTCCGGTGACCTCGGGGAGAACGGCCGAGTGGAAGCGGACGGCAGCGCCGGGCATCACGCTGAACATCCGTCCCCTGAGATCTGTACGTCACGAGACAGGAAGTTCAACACATCACCTGATGTCACATGTAGTGATATAAGAATGTAATCTTTATTATTCCAAACAAAACACTTTAAGTCAGTCCTGCAGGTGTGTTTGTGAGAACAACAGCAGATATTTCAATATAACTGCAGTTTAATCCTAATATATTCCCCTTTACATGTGTGTATTTAACACTAAGTGTGGGAGGCCAGCAATAAACTACATCATGAATACTGACATGTCAGAACACACCTGTAGAACAGTGAAGAGCCGTAAACAGAAGTACCAAATTAAAGTCCGAATGCACACACATGGGCCCTAACGAGGGCATGCACAGGATTACACCACCAGGGGGCGACACTGACAACAGACTGGGATCTGAGACAGAGCTCATGATACAGTCGAGTCACAACTGTGTTTTTATTACTTTGTACGCATTTAGCAGAAGTGACTCCACGTGACGTCCAGCTGAGCTGGGATTCGAGCTCACACCATTCTGATCAGCAGTTCAGCACCGCAAACCCTGAGCAAACTGCACAGAGGAAGCCCTGGACCTGGAGAGCTTCAGCAGTGGAGGAGCTGCTTCCTGATCGCGATCCAGATGTCTTTACTGCCCGAGTCCTCTGGAGTTACACACACCTCACTGAGAAAACACACGGAGCGTCAGCGTCTGACTCCCCGCTCACACACTTTCACTTCTGCCTCTCTGGATCTTCTCAGCAGAGTTTCAGGATGTGGAAGCCGTTTCACTTCCTATTTATAAGCTCCAGCTCCCTCACACACACACACACACACACACACACACTCACACACACACTCACACACACACACACTTTTATAAATGTTTATAAAGTTCATAAAGTTCTATGGAACAGAACCGTAGATCACGTCTGGGTCCACATTCAGAAGCAGACGTTATTAATCTGATAATAACTGGATTAAGTCTGTTTACTAAACTGTACTTGTGATTAAACAAAAACAAAACAATCTAATCTCACACACTTTACACAAGGCTTCAAGTCCACTCTGTGTAAACGTTATAATATAGATGACATTAAATAGAAAATAAAATCAATTAAAAATACATATTTTAACCTAGGTTTAGGGTTTAATGATGTTTGTAAATGTATGCGTAATTAATTAGACGAACCCTTTTGTATAAACTTCAACACGTTTCAATGCAAAATGCATGTGCGGTAATATCAGCATCAATTATTGACTTTGACATAATGTAAAACACACACACACACACGCACACACACACACACACCTGGTAGCTTTATAAATATTTAGAATTTTTAGTTATATTAACATCTACATTACAGATAGTAAACTGTCTCAAAACACATTTCCTGATCTCTGAGTGACAAGGGAAGTGTGTGTTACTAGGTGTGTGTTACGGAATGTGTGTTACGGAGTGTGTGTGTTTTATTAAGGTGTGTTAGTGCACAGGTAAAAGATGAAAGAGGAAATGTTTTGAGGGAGCAGAGCGTGGGGACAGACTCGTCCTGCCCTGTAGGTATTAGTGATGATGATGATGAGGATGATGATGAGGATGAAATATCAGCTGATGACATCATCACCATAAACGAGACAGTTACTCACACACTCACACAGGAAAATAATCCAAGTGAAAATGTCTTACTTTGTGTTTCCCACACTTGTGCAGTTGATGCTGTAAAAGGAGCTGTTGTTACTCCGGTGTATTTTGTTGTCGGGGAGGCAAAAACACAGGAGAAGGAGAAGGAGGAGAAGAAGAAGGAGAAGGAGAAGAAGGAGAAGGAGAAAATCCTCGCCATGTTTCAGACTAAAGGTAAATAAGCAACAACAGCAAGAAAAGCACTTTGAGTGTGTCTTATTGACACAGAGTTCCTGATTTATAATCTCTCTCCACTTCCTGTACATGAGGGTGGGCGGGGCTTAGGTCATCTCACTCATACTGAGTAGTAAGAAATTTTAGTAATAATTATAATAATAATAACATGGTTATGTTGTCTTATAAACACTGTACATGTGTAATGGATATGTAAAATAGAAAATGTGCTGTTTCTACATGTTTATTTATTATTTATTTATTTATAGATCCTGTACCGACACATTTTCTTAAACAGATAGTACCAGCAATAACAGAACCCCTGTTGAGAATAATTAATTCTTTACTCAGCATTGGTTATGTTCCAAAATCTTTTAAATTAGCAGTTATTAAACCAATAATTAAGAAACCTGACCTCGACCCCTGTCAGCTGTCCAGTTACAGACCAATATCAAACCTCCCCTTTATCTCTAAGATTCTGGAAAAGATAGTAGCGGAGCAGCTATGCTCATATATACATAGAAATGGCATACATGAACTGTATCAGTCAGGATTTAGGCCTCATCACAGTACAGAGACAGCGCTCGTTAAAGTAGTAAATGACATTCTATTGGCCTCTGATCAGGGTTGTGTAACTAAGCTTGTGTTACTCGACCTCAGTGCAGCTTTTGACACCGTCGATCACGCTATTCTTCTTCACAGATTAGAAAATGTAGTAGGAATTAAGGGTACAGCCCTCTCCTGGCTCAGATCCTATCTGACCCATCGTTATCAGTATGTAGACTTAAATGGTGATTATTCTGCATGTTCTCTAGTGGAGTTTGGTGTTCCGCAGGGTTCAGTTTTAGGTCCACTGCTTTTTTCCCTTTACATGCTTCCTCTGGGCAACATAATCCGTAAGCATGGTATTAGTTTTCATTGTTATGCTGACGATACACAGTTATATGTCTCAGCAAAACCTGATGAGAAAAAACAGCTTGCTAAAGTTCAGCAATGTGTAAAGGATAGAAGAGACTGGATGCTAATTAACTTCCTTCTGCTTAACCCTGATAAGACATAAGTTCGAGTCATAGGACCGCATACAGCTAGAAGTAAGATTTTATATCACACTGTAACTTTAGATGGCCTTTCTGTTCCATTTAGTGCAACAGTAAAAGACCTCAGTGTGATTAATAGGATTCTTTTACCTCAAAAATATTGCCAAGTTAAGGAATATATTGTCACTAAACTATGCAGAAAAAAAGTTTATGCTTTTATCTCCTCTAAATCAAATTCAAATTAAAATTAAAATTTTATTTGTCACCTACACAGTCATACACAGTACGATATGCAGTGAAATGCTTAGACAACTGCTCGTGACCTAAAAATAAAAGAATATGAATAGGAAATAAATATGAAAATTAAAATAAAGGGTAAATTTAACTGGGAAAGAATAAAATAAAATATACAAATAAAAGTTAAAAATAAAATAGATGTACAACAAAAATACACAATATAGAAAAGATACGGAGAATACTGTACATGAAGAAATGTAGAGCAATAAGAGCAGCGGAATAAATGGTAATAAAAGAATGGTAATGTCCAGGGTTGTGCAATCCACATATTTAAAGTGACTTATGCAGTGCAAATATGCTTAAAGGGATTTATTTAAAGTGACTTGTGATGGAGTGATTTGATGACCACGAAGTGTAGTTGTGCAGTGGCCACTAGTGTAAACAAATGTCCAGAATATCCAGTGTGTGTGTAAAAACCATATGTGTGGGTCAGTACTGTGTGGTGGTGTGATTGTGATTGAGAGACCGTATCGCCTGCGGGAAGAAGCTCCTCCTCAGTCTCTCTGTGTTGGTCTTCAGGGAGCGGAATCGCTTCCCAGACCTCAACAGAGAGAACAGTCCATTGTTGGGATGACTGAAGTCCTTCACCATCTTCCTGGCCTTGGTCCAGCACCGCTTGCTGTAGATTAAGTGCAGGTCAGGTTGGACTATTGTAATGCCTTACTGTCTGGTTGTTCAACTAGGTGCATAAATAAGCTTCAGCTAGTCCAGAATGCAGCAGCGAGAGTCCTCACTAGAACCAGAAGATATGAGCACATCACCCCTATCTTATCTTCACTCCATTGGCTCCCTGTGAAATTTCGCATTGATTTTAAAATACTACTCTTGACATATAAAACATTAAATGGTCTCGCACCGCAGTACCTGAGCGAACTGCTAGTGTCTTACGATCCGCCACGCCTACTTCGATCAAAGGATGCAGGCTGCTTGTCAGTACCGCGTATTATTAAAACTACAGCTGGGGGCGGAGCTTTTTCTTACAAAGCCCCAAAGTTATGGAATAGTCTTCCAAATAGTGTTCGGGACTCAGACACAGTCTCAGTGTTTAAGTCCAGGCTAAAAACCTATTTATTTAGCCAAGCATTTTTATAAATAGATTAGCCTTAGGTAAAGGAGCAGATCTGGGGGACTCATGGACGTAGAGTATTATGGTGAACTGGTGTGTTTAGATGCTGTCTTCCTCACTCTCATTGATCACTCAGGTTTGTTGACGGTGAGGTGATTGGTTGCTTTACATTTTAGTTCCCCCTCATGTTTGTGTTTCCTTCTAGCTCCTCCCCTTTTAGTAATGATGCTTGCACTCTACACTAAATATACATTTACATTATACATTATGTGACTGCAACCAGACCTAACTGTTATCTCTCCTCTTCTGCTCTCCCTCTCCTGTTTTCTCTCCCCCTCTCTCTGTCGAGCTACACATTTAGTTCCTGAGCTGCCAGTGATCCGGACTCCCTCTGGCCTCTGGACCTGTCTGACTCGTCACATGGATGCCCCGTGTGCCTCCTTGGGATGCATCAGGGGATGGTTTCACTTTACCATGAAGACGGCTCTGGCCTCGACTGGTGACTTGGCTGCAGTCACTCGATAGTTCAAGACTGGAATTTCCTACAAGTCTACCTGAGTCTCCAATAACTACCTGGACTCCATATTAACATCAATTAACAGCAACTGTTATACTGAACCTCCAGCCTCCTAACACACAGTATGAGTGCAGATCAATCCCTGCTATCCGTTATCACCCAGATGAGGATGGGTTCCCTGTTGAGTCTGGTTCCTCTCAAGGTTTCTTCCTATTACCATCTCAGGGAGTTTTTCCTTGCCACTGTCTCCCTCGGCTTGTTCATCAGGGACAAACTGACCATTTTGATTCATACAAATTCACATTCCATACAAACTTAAATAATTCTTTTGATTGTGTAAAGCTGCTTTGCAACATTGTCAATTGTTAAAAGTGCTATACGAATAAAATTGAATTGAGTTTATTATAATCTCGAGCTTTATGTAAACCCCTATGAATATTAAGTATGTGAGGTGAGTGAGGTCACTGTCTAAGCTCTTTAGGAGTGTTTTTTCAGGACTCCTTGCGGGTCCTCATGCACGCAGGTGATCAGTCAGGGTAAAATGTCTCGTGTCTACAGTTGAGGGGCCAGCGCTATGTTGTGGGCGTGGCCTGTGCAGCATTGTTCACTTCAGGTCCAGCTAGAAATGAGAGCAGCAGTATGATAAGTAGCAAAGTTCAAAAGAAATTAAGTAATCAGTGTAAAAACAGGTTGTGTGACTTACATGCTCAGTGCTTGATTTGCTAAGTGATTAGCCAAGCAAGCTAAGTGTAGCTACACAATCTCATCAGAGCAGACGAAGAAACCACAGCTATAAGTTTATATTTTAACATTAAACGGGATTTTATTGGAGTTGTGAGCATGGAACTGAAAAAACATCAGATCACGCGCTCTGTGCATTTGGTCCGAGGCCACGCCTTGCTCCACATATACCTGCCTGGTTAAAGTTTACGTTTCACTCGATCCCGTTAGCAAATCGCTCTGTTAGCATGCTAACCTATCAGCCAGCTAGATAGACACCGCGCTAATCAGGTGGTGCAGTGGATTCACCCAGTAGAGCCTTTACTAACACTAATCCCCAAAGAGGTTTAAGTGTGTGTGTGTGTGTGTGTGTGTGTGTGTGCGTGTGTGTAAGAGAAAGGGAGATACAGAGAAATTGAGGATCGTTGTAGAGACAAGCAGGACCATAAGATGTCCCTGAAACAGCAAGGTCAGTGTGTGTATGTGTGTGTGTGTGTGTGTGTAATAGATGACTGAATTAGACACTCTTTCACTAGTTAGTGTACACTCCCCACCCCTGGGGCCGTTAGTGAGCAGATATCGGTGTGGTGGTGACTCGAGCGACGCTTCAGCACTTCCTGTTTGTTCCGACAGACGGAATTACTGATCCTTGGTCACGCCCACTGCTAACCCATCGTTTGAGAGTGTAGTTTACAGCATTAACACAGTATGTGTGTGTGTGTGTGTGTGTGTGTGTGTGTGTGTGTGTACCTGCGGCAGGTGTGTTACCACTGCACAACCAGCAGAACGTTGTAGGAATGATATTTCTGTAACATTTCATTCTGACATAGCGTTAAGTTCTGTCCTATTAATGTGTGTGTGTGTGTGTGTGTGTGTGTGTGTGTGTGTGTAGATACAGTGCATGCTCTGTTGGTGATGGAGGCATGTCAATCAGCAACAGATGAAGGCTTTAGATTGAGAACTGAGAAACTGCTGCATGTCTTTCAGAGTCACCTGTTCCAAGCACTGCTGGGTGTGTATTAACACACACACACACACACACACACACACACACACATAGATTAGTGAGATTTTCAGATTAGAATGTGACTAGAACCAAATTAAACCAGATTAAGAAATGCTTCCTACGAGGGGCGGAGCCATCACTGCTTCTGTTTTGTAATAAAAGATCTGTGTGTGTGTGTGTGTGTGTGTGTGTGTTTTGCAGATATTCAGGAGTTTTATGAACTTACAGTGTGTGACAATCCAACACCAGTACATCCATATACAACAAGCCGCCAGGTAATTAATGCTAAAATGCCTTTGACATGAATTAAAGCTGCTGAGCCCTGAGTGTGTGCTGCCTGCTTTATTACTATATATTTATTACTAATACTTTATTAGTCCCAAAGGAAAATTATTATTTTCCATTTCCCGGTGAGGAAGCTGAGCTCAGAGCGCAGGGTCAGCCAGGATACACCCCCACCCCCCCCAGGAGCAGATAGTGATAGTGCCAACTTACTGTAGCAGTGCTTGGCCTCACACCCCGACCTTCTGATCAGTGACCCAGCAGCCTAC
>NC_071121.1:29052500-29072500 GCF_024256425.1 Clarias gariepinus | reverse complement strand
ATCAGTGGTCTGATGTAAAGTGAATAAAGGAAAGTTACCCACATCTCCAGGACAGAGGAGTTTATGCTTCTTTTTGGTTTCTTAGTAGCATTTATGGCATTTGCAGATGCGCTTAACCAGAGCGACTTACATTTTATCTGACTATACATATGAGCATTTGATGGTTAGAGGCCTTGCTTTAGGGTCCAACACTGGCAACTGGGGGGGGGGGGGTGTTGGAGTTCGAACCAGGGTCCTATTGATCAGAACTTACTGTACAGATGTAAAAAAATTTTAGCCTCAAATACTTAGCTACTGGGTAAAAGGGTAGTGTGTGAGGGGTTTAGCGGCAACATAGTTGCACTACTTAATGATCTGAAAGAATGTTACCACACACACACAGAGAATCAGATGAAGCACGCAAGTTATTCTAATGACTCATTTTTGCATAATTCTTATTGTCCTCTATGGGTCCGTGAGTGAGAGAGAGGGTGGGAGAAGGAGAGAGAGAGAGAGAGGGAGGGAGAGAGAGAGGGAGAGAGAGAGAGGGAGAGAGAGAGGGAGAGAGAGAGAGGGAGAGAGACAGGGACAGAGAGGGAGAGAGAGAGGGAGAGAGAGAGAGGGAGAGAGAAGAAGACGGAGGAGTTCCCACACTCCAGGTCAGACACAGCGTTTTAGAATTTTCCCACGCTCTTCATCTTTCTGTCTGTCTCCGAACAGTCATGATTTTTCACACAGACACAGACAGACGCAGACACACACACAGACACACAGACACACACACACACACACACACGAAAACATATACATGCACACATGCAAACACAACACTTCCTTTCCATTTATCTGTCTGTCCATCTCTCTCTTTATCACCCTTTTATTCACTTCATGATGCCACTCTCTGGTTGTCATGGAAACTATCAGGCTCCACTGGTTGCCTAGCAGCTGACATCACCAATGGAAGCAAAATAAAGATGAAAAATGAAGATGTGTGTGTGTCTGAGAGAGAGAGATTAATGATGATTAATTCATTCTAATTAGCGAATGAATAAATTAAAGATTGCTACAATCTGTGTAAGAACATTTCCCCTGAAAAACTTGAAGGCACAAGGGCATTGACATGAGAGAGAGAGAGAGAGAGAGAAAGGTAAGTACTGTATATACACAGTCACACAATGTATAATGTGAATGTATATTAACTGTAGAGTGCAAGCAGAGACTCCGGCAGGACTAACTATGACATCATAACTAAAAGGGAGGAGCCAGAGGGAAACACAGACATGAGGGGGAACTGAGATGTAAAGCGACCAATCACCTCACCGTCAACAAACCTGAGTGATCAATGAGAGTGAGGAAGACAGCATCCAAACATACCAGTTCACCATAATACTCTACGTCCATGAGTCCCCCAGATCTGCTCCTTTACCTAAGGCTAATCTATTTATAAAAATGCTTGGCTAAATAAATAGGTTTTTAGCCTGGACTTAAACACTGAGACTGTGTCTGAGTCCCGAACACTATTCCATAACTTTGGGTGAAAATAGTATGAGTGATGTGCTCAAATCTTCTGGTTCTAGTGAGGACTCTCGCTGCTGCATTCTGGACTAGCTGAAGCTTATTTATGCATCTAGCTGAACAACCAGACAGTAAGGCATTACAATAGTCCAACCTAGAGGTGATAAAAGCATGAACTAGTTTTTCTGCATCGTTTAGCGACAATATATTTCTTATCTTGGCAATATTTCTGAGGTGAAAGAATGCTATCCTGGTAATATTATCTACATGAGCTTCAGATGACAGATTGGAATCTAGGCAAGGCAAGGCAAGTTTATTTGTATAGCACATTTCATACACAGTGGTAATTCAAAGTGCTTTACATAAAAGCAAAAGAAAATAGTTATAGAATAAAATAAAAAACAACAGCAATAAAACTTAAGGAAAACATTAAAATTTGTCTGCAATAAAACTTTGAACTAATTGAAATTTAATTTAAAATAAAAATAGAAAATCTACAATCACACAGAGGTCTTTTACTGCTAACTGAGTGGTAATCAGTAACATCAAATTTTTTAAGTAATGATGTTTCCAGTTTTAAGTAAACGGAACTATGAGTTTTTGAGTTTGTTGTACTCATTTATATTAATCATGCTTTACTTGCATTATTGAGTAGCCTCACTCATACTATTTAATAGCAATTATCTTTTTTTTTTTTTAGTTGTTGCAAATCAAATAAGTTGTTGGTTTTTCAGCTGCTCCCAGCAGTGGGGCGCTACAGCAGACAATTCGCTCCGCACACAAGCTTGGCACAAGTTTTACACCAGATGACCTTCCCGACACAACCCTAACATTTTATCTGGGCTTGGGACGGGCACTTCATCCAGTTGTTGCGAATCGAACACAGGCCTTTCGCGTGGCAGGCGAAACACCTATCACTGAGCCACCAGTGCCCTACTGCCCTGACGATATCAGACACAAAATCACTAGTCTGAACGATTTTGGAACTTTAAGGTGACAATAAATGTTAGTTAAGTACTTACAGATACGAAAAATATCAAATTTGTTCAGCTAACTTGAAAATTGACATTTCTACAAACTCAAATACCAAGAAGTTCGAAATTCTCAAGGTCTATTAATTTGAACTAATTGTAATTATTTAAGTTAACAGTACTCAATATGTTTAATTACTTTGAGCATTAGGGTTTACAGTGTATACATGATGAAACATAAAGGCCATCCCGTCACGATTAGGTGGTAGTGGCTGTTGTTGCCGTGGGCACAAAAGTCAGGCATAGGTGCAGAGGGGTGTTTTAAACAAAAAGAGTCTTTTAATAACATAAAACATGAACAATAAAGAAACAAAACCAACAAAGAGATAAACAACAAACTCAAACTATAACAAAAAGCACAAGGAGCGAAACACCAGCGCGAGACAACGGCGCTATGGCTTTACACACATGACATAGGCTCTATGGCAAAGAGCGGGACAAGAGGCCATAAGCGAACCACTAGGCTAAGGCCTCATAAACAAAGCATGGAGCTGAAACGGGACAAGACAAGACCAGAGACACGGAGAGACCAGAGACACGGAGAGACTAGGGCAATCAGCTAACCATGGCAATTAGCTAAACATACCAAATAGCTAAACATACAGGGAGATCTCAACAGGGGGACAACCAACAATACTTACATAAACTAACACTTAACACAACATTTTACAATACCGAATGAACTCCACACACACTGAAACACAACAAACCTAAAACCTAAACAAAACTAGAACCTTCTTATAAACACAAAACAGAACTCAAATACAAATACAAATTAAAATACAAATTAAACAAAACAAAATGCCCATATAGTGACAGTAAATACAAACAATGCTCGAACCAGTTTCCCAGACTAAACAACTATTTATAGAAGATGTAATGAGCTACCTCGGTTCAGGTGAGCACCTGCATCACCTGACCGAGGTGCCTTCTGGGAAACTGAGTCTGCAAACCAAAACTACACAAACAAAACAGTGACCTCTAGTGGTGGTCCCTTACAGTACCCCCCCCCCCTTTAAACCGCTCCTCCAGAGCGCTATTGGAGGTCCCTGGCAACCTCCCCATTGTCCTAGGTCCTTTCACTGGATCGATGGTGTAGGCCGGGCGGTGGGGGCAGCGCTGTGTCACTCTCACAGGTTAAGCAGCATATACAGTGCTGGGTCATCCCTCAAGCCGGGCAGTCAATGCAGTACTGAGTCGCCTCAAGGCCAGGCGGTGGATGCAGCACTGAGACTTGGAGGTTATGGGAACTCGCTTGAGGCTCTATCACCAAGGCTCTCGGGCGAAGGTGATGCCTCTCACCGAGGCTCTCGGGCGAAGACTAAGCACCTGACTAAGGTGCCTTTTGGGAAAGTGAGTCTGCAAACCAAAAATACACAAACAAAACAGTGACCTCTAGTGGTGGTCCCTTACACATCCAGAGTTACTGTGTGATCAGAAAGCTTAGTTCTAGCTGCATCTGGTCCTATGACTAGAACTTCCGTCTTGTCAAAATTATGCAGAATGATGTTAATTAGCATCCAGTGTCTAATATCCTTTACACATTTCCGAACTCTACCATATTGGTGTCTCTTGTCTCTTATCATTAGTGGAAATTAATACCATGCTTATGAACATCTAAAGACAAAATAGCAATGGGCCTAAAACAGAACCCTGTTGAACACCAAACTTTAGTACACGTGAATAGTCACTATATAAATCTACAAACTGATGACAATTCCTCAAATAGGATCTGAGCCAGGAGAGGACTGTTCCCTTAATTCCTACTACATTTTCCATGCTGTGAAGGAAAATACTATGATCAATGGTGTCAAAAGGTTATGTAACACAAGCAAAGAAAAGCAACCCTAATCAGAGGCCAGAAGAAGGTCATTTACTAGCAATCTTTTATATATATTGCTGGTGTATCAATAAGGGTAGATCATAATGTGAACCTAGCAGAGCAGAGTTTCGTAGCCCAGCCCCACAAGCGTGCTCTGTCTGACTTTCCAAAAAGAGGGGGTGATAAAGGGGGCTGTCTTTTCAGCACCATACTATGGCCTGAGCTGAGGAGAACCCCTGTGTGTGGGTGTGCTGGTCATAGAACCACTATCACAATAGCCACAGATTATCTTAGGTCAGTTCTGAGTTCAGAAGTGCTCCATTGATCAGTAAAGTCCACTGTTTTTGGAAAATTCTCTTGTGTTCATTTTCACATTTTTATATTTACAGCATTTGTGTGCTATAAAGTCTGTATCAATAATCACCTCCTGACTTGGATTAGTTTCAGACTAACACTCTGCTAGGGAGGCAGTAGGACAAGAAAAGCACATGGACGAAACAGTGTTAAATTGTTTTTTTTCCATTAAGCGCTCTTTAAAGCATGTTAGCTCCACCCCTGGGGATGTATCTTTCTCTGCTCTAGCAGCTTATTAGCAGTAAATGTTCTTTGTGGGTGTGTGTTTGGCTGTAAGTCTTTACAAACACTGTTCTGTAATAGTCAGTCACATGGCTTATCTCCCAACCATCTCCCGATAACTTAGACAGCATACTAGGGTACCTAGTTAGTCAATACTAGCAACGACTGCTGTGATCGTTGCCATGTTCACAGTGTGAGACTTTTTTGTGTATTACAGAAAAGCTTTCGATGCACAGCCTTTCTCTTAGCTTTAACATTGCTTAAACACCTTAAACAGCACCAAGGTGCAAACCAAGAAGGTTTCCTGTCCCTGATGACATCATCAGTCACGGTGATGGGTTTTTGGCTGCAGTCATTCCTGAGTAGAATGCTGAACTCTCTCTCTCTCTCTCTCTCTCTCTCTTTCACACACACACACACACACACACACACACACACACACACACACACAAGTTTTTTCAGAGGTCAAGTATGTGTTCTTAAATGAAAGTAGAAATTTAGAAATTATCAGAACCACAACTACATTAATTGATTAGTTTAGGGCCTAAGTGGTTTTCTCCGGTGTAAGTGTGGTGCAGCTTCTGGTTCCATCTGCATTCTCCAGTAAACAGCTTTACTAAATTACCCAGTAAGGAGAGAGAGAGAGAGAGAGAGAGAGGAGAGAGAAATAAAAGGGAGGCTGGTGCTCCACAGTATTCCCAGGACATGCTCACGACCCCCCTGCGCAGGATGAACTAAAGATAAATGGATTAGAGAACCTCAATATACTTTACCATTTATTTATTTTAGTGCTTATTGGTCCTGAGCATGGAGGAAACACCTTCTCATTTCAACACAATGCTCAATGTTGCCCAACAGCGCCCTTTGCATGTAGACCTCAGGAGTGCATGCAGACTATTTCTACTTTCAAATACACTGCCTAACCAAACAAAATTGAAGTGTCCAAGGGTCAAATTATTGGGCTGCGTCAAGCAAATAAAACAACTAAGGAAATGTGAAATGACTGGAACTGGGCCAGGAACCCTTTAACACATGTGATGCTCCCATCATGCATAGTGTCCACTGTACAAGCCTCTGGAGACAGTGTTATGATCTGGGGTTGATCAGTTACTCAGGTCTAGACTCAGTAACGTTATGGGGCAATAAAATAAAGTCAGCTGACCACCTGAATGTACTGAACCACCAGAGGATCACATCTATGAAGGGTTTCTTCTTCCCCTTATAGCACTCAGAGTGTGAAAGAGCGGTCCTGAGAACGTGAGGAACCATCTTCACACTTGAACTGGACAACTCAGTGTGGTTGTGTAATCAAAGCTAAAAGGACTAAATGAAATATTAAAGTGTGTAAAGTTTTTTAGCCAGGCGATGTAACTTTAAATTCAAACATGTATGTACAGTATTATCTGATTATTTTGTGTATTTATTGTTTGCTTACAGATGTAGGCAGCAGACCCTTTCGGTGCTGTGGGTTGCGGGGTGGGGCCCTCATGGATCAGACTTGTATCCCGAGAGCTTGAACAATTGGGATCTGGGGAGTTCGGAGGCCAGGTTGGGCTGTTTGCCTGCTGGGCTCACGCATTATTGACTTCTTTTAGTGATTGTGCTGCATTGGCTTATCCGTGGGATCTGATTGGATGGGCTGCCTTCAGGTGCACATGATAATCAATGTTATTCAATTTATTTGGCAGTGGTGTTAATGTTGTACAGTATATAATGGTGAATTCATGATAGCAGTTGGTCAATTTGGTCAGTGCAACACCTGACTGCTGATGTCACATGATTGAATTTTGCTTTATGATAGGTTAGGAAATCATTCAAAGAAGTGACACACATGCTACATAAACTCTTGAAAAAGGGACATGAGACAGACATAAGGAGGTAGACAGGAGGAGAAGATAGAAGAAAACACAGGACAAGAGAGATAGGAGGTGAGAGACAAGGGGAAAGAGCTTGGGGGAGACACAGGAGAGGAGAGAGAGAAGAAGAGAGACAGGGGAAGAGCACGGGAGAAGACAGGAAGAGCAAGACAGGAAGAGCAAGACAGGGGGAGAGAGACAGGGGGAGAGAGACAGGAGGACAGAGACAAGGGGAGAGAGACAGGGGGAGAGAGACAGGAGGAGAGAGACAGGGGGAGAGAGACAGGAAGAGAGACAGGAGGAGAGAGACAGGGGAAGAGAGACAGGGTGAGAGAGACAGGGGGAGAGAGACAGGGTGAGAGAGACAGGAGGAGAGGGACAGGGGGAGAGAGACAGGAGGAAAGAGACAGGGGAGAGAGACAGGGGGAGAGAGACAGGAAGAGAGAGACAGGGGGAGAGAGACAGGGAGAGAAAGACAGGAGGAGAGGGACAGGAAGAGAGAGACAGGGGAGAAAGACAGGGGGAGAAAGACAGGGGAAGAGAGACAGGGGAAGAGAGACAGGAGGAGAGGGACAGGGGGAGAGAGACAGGAGGAGAGAGACAGGGGAGAGAGACAGGAGGAGAGAGACAAGGGGAGAGAGACAGGAGGAAAGAGACAGGGGAGAGAGACAGGGGGAGAGAGACAGGAGGAGAGGGACAGGGGGAGAGAGACAGGAGGAAAGAGACAGGGGAGAGAGACAGGGGGAGAGAGACAGGAAGAGAGAGACAGGGGGAGAGAGACAGGGAGAGAAAGACAGGGGGAGAGAGACAGGAAGAGAGAGACAGGGGAGAAAGACAGGGGGAGAAAGACAGGGGAAGAGAGACAGGGGAAGAGAGACAGGAGGAGAGGGACAGGGGGAGAGAGACAGGAGGAGAGAGACAGGGGAGAGAGACAGGAGGAGAGAGACAAGGGGAGAGAGACAAGGGGAGAGAGACAGGAAGAGAAAGACAGGGGAGAGAGACAAGGGGAGAGAGACAGGGGAGAGAGACAGGGGAATAAGCATCACATTCTCAGGGAGGAATGCAACAGAAGCTAATGCTGTGTAAATATTAATTTAACGGAACAATAGGTGTGTAATAAAAGTGTAATATATACAAACATAAACCTATATGGATTTGGTCATTGGTTTATTTAATTGTGTACTTTTTTTTTTGTTTTGTTATTCTTGATCTTCTTATTTAAGTTATTTCTGTCTACTCCAATATCACTGTTATTATGTTGAGGTTACTGAGAGCAAGAGTGGGCGAGAGAGAGAGAGAGAGAGAGAGAGAGAGGGAGAGAGAGAGAGAGAGAGGGAGAGAGAGAGATATGCTAGTATTGCTGAATTGTCTCATGTTAAAGACATGAACACAACATGAACTTACTTAACATCACCATATCCAGAATATCTCCATATACTGTATGTGCAGGGGCTGAGCTCATCAGCTTTTGGAATAGAGAGCTTAAATACTGACGTCCATAAACAAATAAAAAACGTTGATATCATCATCATACTACAGGAGACATGGTGCAGGACTGACACGGTCACTCACTGCCTGCAAAAATCGCAAAATACCACATTTGGCCTAAAATAAGAAAATCCATACTGTTCTTACAGAAAGATCTGTACCTCTGTGCTATACACCCCCCCCCCCCCACCCCTCAGAGTCACCATACTACCCTGAAGACATGTTAGAGAGCTAGAGAGAGATACGTGCCCATTTCAGGCCCAGAGAAATTGCTTATCTGTGGAGACCTGGACGCCAGAACAGGAACACACCCGACATAATAAACACACACGGCAACCACATTATTAAAAACAACACAATTCTCACTAATCTTCACTCCTCCCACAGTAACAACTGGGACAAAACACTGAAGAAGAATGGTAAAGACTCCTTAGAGCTCTGTCCATGGTGGGGACTGGATCATCATCATGAGGGGACTCTTGAGGAAGATCCACAGTTCGCTCACCTCTACAGTTGACTCCATGATCTCTGATTTAGCCCCTTCCTCTCTCAGGTCATTCACTGGATTTCAGTTCAATTACATTTTATTTTTTATTTTTTATTTGTACAGTGCTTTAACAACTGTCAACCACATCAACCTCGGTGTGATCACAGCCAAATTACTGTGTTTGTTAAAAAGACAGAGGTAAACCACACTACACACAAACAGCCCAGTAAGATGACAAACAACACACACACACACACACACACACACACACACACACACAGTGAGGTCAATAAGTATTTGATCACCCTGTGATTTTTAGTTATCCTGTGAAGTTCTCTTACTTAGAAATCATGGAGGGTCTACAATTTTCAGCATCGGTGCATTTACACTGTGAGAGACAGAATCTAAAAAAAAAAAAATCCGAAAATTACATTGTATGATTTTTGAACTATTTATTTGTGAATTACTGTGTTTAATAAGTATTTGATCATTTGCTTATCAGCCAGATTTCTGACCCTCAAAGACCTGTTATTGTGCTTTTAAATAGTCCAGCTACACTCTGCTCATGATTCTAAATTAGTGGCACCTGTTTGAGGTCGTTATCTGTCATAAAGACACCTGTTCACCCCACAATTAGCCAAAGTCTAAGTAGATACATGGGGTATCAATGATGCTGAGAATGGTGAAGAATCAGCCCAGAACTACACGGGAGGAGCTGGTCAATGTCGTGAAGAGAATGATCGTTTCCAAGGCTACCGTCAGTAATACACTAAGACGTCATGGTTTAAAATCCTGCATCACACGGAAGGCTCCCCTGCTTAAGTCAGCTCATGTCCAGGCCCGTCTGAAGTTTGCCAGGGACCATCTGGATGATCCAGAGGAGTCATGGGAGAAAGTCCTGTGGTCAGATGAGACCAAAGTAGAACTTTTTGGTCTTCACTCCATTCGCCGTGTTTGGAGGAAGAAGAATGATGAGTATCATCCCAATAATACCACACCTACAGTGAAGCATGGGGCTGGAAGCATCATGCTCTGGGGGTGTTTTTCTGCACAGGGGACGGGACGACTGCACTGTATTAAGGAGAGGATGAACAGGGCTATGTATTGTGACATATTGGGCAAAAACCTCCTTCCCTCAGTCAGAGCATTAAAGATGGGGTTTAATGGATCCTTTTCTTAAACACCTCAAACAGACAGACCTGGGTCCCCAGAGAGAAGAGACTGTGCCAGCGGTGCACGCTCAGTAACACAGACACAGAGCTGCACTTCCTCACTGAATGGCTTTAATATCACCACATTCGCACTGAATTCTTTACTAAATTCAATAAAATCTCTCCGACCCCGACAAACTGCCCCACCTACTGGGGGAGCAAAGGGAGAGCAGCACAATACACACACACACACACCTGCCACCATAACTCACACACACACACACACACACACACGCACACACACACACACGCACACACACACACACACACACACACACACACACGCACACACACACACACACACACACACACACACACACACACACACGCATACAACACTGATCTCTGTTGTTTTTATTATTATAATAATTATTATTAATTTCATCATTGTAATTTATATATATTGTAATGGGTTCAGGACACAAACTGAACATATGGGATGCAAAGGTCAGCGTCTCAACGACAGTTTCTTTAATGAGTTTGTGTAAGAGCGGGTAGCTTTCTCCTTGGCGAACAGGACTCAGATGCAGACGAGTCTTGGACAGGAGACACGTGTAAGCTCAAGATCAGTTGTTTTATACTCCCCGGAAGGAAGCTATGAGGCGTTTTTAAAGGCAGCGTTGTCACTGATAAGCCTCCTGCCCAGGCGAGTTTCATCAGTCGCCTCTTTGTTAGGTGCGCTCCTTCGTCAGCAGTTCCCACATCTATGTTCCAGTGATGTGTGCAGGACCTGTGAACCACAGAGAATGGGAAGTCCTGCATGGAAAGAAATGTCTTGTTATTCAATTCATTTCAATTCAATTACATTTCATTTGTAAAGCGCTTTTAACAATGGTCATTGTCACAAAGCAGCTTTACACAATCAAAAGAAAATCTGAAAGTTTGTATGAAATGTAAACGTTTATAAATTAGAATGATTAGGTAGTCCCTAATGTGCAAGCCGAGGGTGATGGTGGCAAGGAAAAACTCCCTGAGATGGCAGAGATCTCTGGGATGAGAAGGGATTGATCTGAACTCATACTGTGTGTTAGGAGGCTGGAAGTCCAGTATAACAGGAGATGTGGAGAAGTTCATATGAAGTCCAGTTCATTATTGGAGGCTTAGGTAGCCTGTAGGAAACTTCAGTCCTGAACTATTGAGTGAGTGCAGTCTTGAGTCCTCAGAGAACAGCTGTCTGCATCAGCCAAGGCCAGGACCGTTTTTATGGTAAAGTGGAACCGTCCCCAGTCACCATACGCATCCCAAAGGTAGGGGGTTAATGTCTTTGGCTCTTGCAAGCCACTGTAGAGGAGCATGATCAGTTATTGGTGTGATGTGCCACCCTTCTAGATATTAGCAAAGCCCCTTTACTGCCCACTTGGCAAGATCCATTTGGATAATTTTTCTTGGCTGATGTAGGTTTTCTACTCACATACAGGACTGGATGTTCCTCTCCCTCAAACTGCTGAGAAATTAATATGAAGTTGTCTGAAGCGTTGGTCTGAATAATGATGGGTTTCCAGAGGATGGAGGAACTACTGGTCCTTTTCTCAGGAGATTGGAAAGTGGTGCTGCAAAAAAGAAGTTGAATGGCACAAATTAATGGTAATAATTAATAAATACCCGGCCCCAGGAAGGCTCGACATCAGGCACGGGTATGATCTGGTACCTGAGGTACTGTGCATCTGTCAACCCCAAATGGCACTTCCAAGCTTAGCCGTGAGACCCGTCTTTCGCAGTTCACTCAGTACTTGGAACAAGTGGTGCAGATGATCCCCCCAGCTACTAGTGTGGATTACCACATCGTTAAGGTAGGTAGGGCTGAGGGGTGATGGGTTTTAAACATGTACTGTAGCTGGGGCCACAACATGCTTTCCAACTCAGCATTAATGGCATGGCAACGGGCCCCCAGGACTCTGTATGGGTGGTGGCGAATGATCGCACCAGAGGAGTGAGCCCTGGCTCAATGTAGTGTACTTCATAAACAGATCCACAAGCTCTCTCAGCTCCTGGTTCTGTGTGTGCATCAGATCCTTTCCCCGGTAAACAAGATTGTGTCTTCGCTATGTGCCAGAGAGACAGGCCAGAGCTAAGGAGTGAGGTATAGTTTTGATCCACTATTTACAGTTTTTTCTGATGGCTTAAGCACATTTTTTGTAACTATTGGCTATTTTTGCAAAACTCTACACACAAATGAGAAAACCCTTCACCAAATCAGCAAACCATTGTAGTTTTCTTGCAAAAGCTAATAAACCTTGCTTAACTCCTCAAACCTTCGTAAAAATTGTATTTTCGTATCAAACAGTTAACACAAGCCATCAAGTTCAAGTTCAAGTTCAAGTAGGCTTTATTGTCACTACAACCATATACAGTTAGTACACAGTGAAACGAGACAACGTTCCTCCAGGACCAAGGTGCTACATGTAACATCAACTTACAACATAAACTAACAGAGACACTAAACTAGCTAACCAAGAGGCCTAGTTAACTGGCTAGCAGAGACAGGACAGAGAGACCTAACATAAATTACAACATAAATTAACAAAAACTAACTAGCTAACCCAGAGAGGAAGACTATACTTTTTTTTATTATTTTTTTTTTACAGACAACAGACAACATAAAGTGCACGTGCAAATGTGCAAACAAGAGCAACAAAGTGATGGTGTGACAAACACAACGTGACATAATACTTTGTGGTGTCGAGGTTTAATAAGCACACAATGCACCAACCACACGCTGATGGTATGAATAAAAAACACATCTGGTTTTGCTTTCTCTGTGCACAAGGTAGGCTATGTCAGTCTGAGGTCATCCTTTTGTCATAGTTCTGTAAACATAGAGGGATCCAAACTGTACTGGTGTTTATTTACACACATCAAAACAAAGTGTTTTTTTCCAAGTCGAAACAAAATAGTAATTTCACTGAGGAAAAAAAAGAAATCAGTCTACATCGTGTCGTCTCTCTGGGTCCGGCCACAAAATTTCGTCTACATCACATGCAATGTCCTCTAGTCCAAGGCCCCGGGCAAAAGATCTTCTGGAATGGCGTATTCAGGTCTGACATGATGCCTGGTTAATATCCCCACACGCCTTCTCCTCCGCCTGTAAAAGGGCTATGCGTTGATGGGGATGACGGTCATAGACCTTCCAGCGCCAGGCAGAGAAGAACTCTTCAGTTGGATTTACAGTTTTTTCTGATTGCTTAAACAGTAATAATGATTCCTGTAGCACAATTTCTAAAATTATTAATAGTTGTAGAAAAACTATTCACTGAGTTTGCAAAATTAAAAGCACAAACACTGCTTTGCACACAGTTTGCACTTTTATAACACACAATTTGCAAATGTATAAATACAATCTAATCCACAGCACTCCTTTTGCAGAACTGTAAACACAACTCAGTACTTTACACACAATTTCCAAATTATCAGAACACTCCTAGTAAAACTATACACATTTATGGACATTTTTTACACTTTTTGTGTAACTGTTTGACCACACTGCACATGTGAAAACAGTTTTATATAATTAGTTCACTTTGCAATCAGCTTGAGCACTATAAATAAGCCACAGGTAAGCTTTCAATGTGGAGAACAATGGAGGGCAGACTGAGAAGAGTGAGAATTAGAAGAGGGCGAGGAAGAGGAAGAGGACGAGGACGTGAAGGAGCAGGTGGAAGAGGAGGAGGACAAAGACTAGGAGGTGAATTTAGAGGAAGAGGACAAGGAGGTGAAGAGGAAGGAGGAAGGATAAGAAGAATCAGAATTCCTGATGACATCAGAGCAACAATAGTAGACCATGTAATCAACCATGGAATGACCCTAAGGGAAGCTGGCCAACGGGTTCAGCCTAACCTCAGCCGCTACACTGTAGCAAGTATCATAAGGACATTTCGAAATGAGAATCGGTTAGTACAGTTACTTCATACTACAGTAAGTTTTCTAGTAGCACCATACCCTAATGAAAAACAATACAGTACTTGACATGTAAAAACTGAATTTGTTACTTTACAGAGTTGCTAGAAATCCAGCATCTGGGGGCAGACAAAGAATGTTCACTGAAGAACAAGAGACTCATATAGTCAATATGGTGTTGGCCAATAATTCCATTAGGCTGCGAGAAATACAGCAGCGCATAATAGAGGATACCATCACATTCCAAAACATAAACAACGTGAGCATCTCTGCATTATCTCGTGTACTGGCACGAAATAGAATAAGAATGAAACAAATTTACAGAGTCCCTTTTGAAAGAAACAGTGAGCGCATAAAACAACTGCGATATGAATATGTTCAGGTAAGCTATAATATCATTGGTACTGAATGTGGAAGTCCATCCTGTAGTGCTGTGTATGAACCTGCTGTGCTGCATTTGTTTTGTCTTTTCCAGAGAGTGATGGAGCTAGAAACAGATGCCATGGGTCATGAACTGATTTATGTAGATGAGGCAGGTTTTAACCTAACTAAAACAAGGAGACGTGGCAGGAACCTTATTGGACAACGTGCTATAATCAATGTGCCAGGACAGCGTGGTGGTAATATAACTATGTGTGCAGCTATGAGTCAAAATGGTGTTGTGCACCATCATGCAATCCTGGGCCCATATAACACTGCACACATTATTACATTCCTGGATACCCTATATCATACACTCACTAATGTTCAGAGAGCAGAGCAGATAAGATATGTTATCATATGGGACAATGTTAGCTTCCATAGGGCTGCTTTGGTCCGCAACTGGTTCACAGATCACCAACTCTTTACTGTACTAAACCTCCCCCCATATTCTCCATTCCTGAATCCAATCGAAGAATTCTTCTCTGCCTGGCGCTGGAAGGTCTATGACCGTCATCCCCATCAGCGCATGGCTCTTTTACAGGCAATGGAAGAGGCATGTGAGGATATTGACCAGGCATCATGTCAGGCCTGGATACGGCACTCAAGAAGATATTTTCCACGGTGCCTTGGACAAGAAGACATTGCTTGTGATGTCGATGAAATTCTGTGGCCGGACCCAGAAAGACGACATGATTGATATTTTTTCTCTCTCTCTCTTTTAGTGAAATTGTATGTTTTTTTGTGCTTCGTTTTGATATGTATGAATAAACATTCATACTTACAGTAAGTAAAATTTGAATCCTTGTGTGTTTGTATGACAAAATTATGTCAAAAGTATTACTTCAAATTCACCTACCTTGTGCACAGAGAAAGCAAAAGCCAGATGTGTTTTTTATTTATACCATCAGTGTGTAGTTGGCACTTTGTGTGCTTATAAATATGATGGTTAGTGTTAACTGTTTGGTACAAAAATACCATTTTTACAAAGGTTTGTAGAGTTAAACAAGATGTATACTCTTTTGCAAGAGAACTAAAATGTTTTGATAATTGGGTGAAAGGTTTTCTTATTTGTGTGTAGAGTTTTGCAAAAATAGCCAATAGTTACAAAAAATGTGCTTAAGCAATCAGAAAAAACTGTAAGAATGGAGAGTATGCGGGGAGGTTGAGTACAGTGAAGAGTGGGAGATCTGTAAACCAGTTGCGGACCAAAGCAGCCCTATGGAAACTAACATTGTCCCATACGATGACTTATCTGATATGCTCTGGTCTCTGGACATTAGTGAGCATGTCATGTAAGCCAGTGATGTAATGTGTGCAGTGTTATGTGTGTTATGGGCCCAGGGTTGCATGATGGTGAACAACACCATTTTGATTTATAGCTGCACACATAGTTATGTTGCGTTCTCCCGGGACATTGATTATGGCACGGTGTCCAATAATGTTTCTGCCATGTCTCCTTGTCTTAGTGAGGTTAAAACCAGCCTCATCCACCAAAATCTGCTCATGACCCATGACATCTGCCCCTAGCTCCATCACTCTCTAGACAAGACAAAACTAATTCAGCACAGCAGGTCCATGCACAGCACTACAGCATGCACTTCCAGATTCAGTCCCAATGATACTATAGCTTACCTGCACATAGTCATATCGCAGCTGTTTTACACCTTCACTGTTTCTTTCAAAAGGTACTCAGTAGATTTGTTTTCTTCGGATTCTGTTGCGGGCAAGTACACGACCTAATACCGAAATGCTCACCTTGTGTAGGTTTTGGAAGGTGGTGTCATTCTAAAATAGCCTTATGGAATTATTTGCAATCACCATATGGACTATATGAGTTTCTTGTCCTGCAGTGAACGTTCTACCTCTGCACCCAGCATCTGGTCATCTAGCAATTCTGTAAAGTAACAATTTCAGTATTTTTACATCTATGATATTGTTGTGTTTCTCATTAGAATATGGCAGTGCTACAAATCTTGCAAAGTGACTTTACTAACCGATTCGCATTTCGAAATGTCCTTATGATGCGTGCCACAGTGTAGTGGCTGAAGTTAGGCTGAACCCGTTGTCCAGCTCCCTCAGGGTCATTCCATGGTTGATTACATGGTCCACTAATGTAGCTCTCATGTCATCAGTCATTCTATTTCTTACTCTTCTTACCCTTCCTCTTCCCCCTCCTCATCCTCCTGTTGCTCCTCCTAGTCCTCTTCCTCTAACTTCACCCCCTTGTCCTTGTCGTCCTCCTACTCCTTCACCTCCACGTCCTCTTCCTTGGCCTCCTCTAATTCTCACTCTTCTCACTCTTCCTGCTCCCTCCATTCTACTCCACATGGAGCTTACCTGTAGCTTCTCTATAGTGCTTAGGCTGATTGCAAAGTAAACTAATGATCTAAAACAGTTTTCACATGTGACAGTGTGCCAGACAGTCGGCACAATAGTGTAAATAATAGCCATAAATGTGTGTAGTTTTGCTAGGAGTGTGTTGATCATTTGGAAATTGAGAGTAAAGCAGTGAGTTGTGTTTACAGTTCCGCAGAAAGAGTGCTGTGCAGTGGATTTTACCTACAGTTTTGCAAAGTGTGCGTTACAAAATTGCAAACTGAGTGCAAAGCAGTGTTTGTGCTCAGTGAGTGGTTTTGCTATAATTATTAATAATTTTAGAAATTGTGCTATAAGAATCACAGTTAGGGTTTAAGCATTCAGAAAAAACTGTAATTAGGTTAATGTGATATAGTTTAGTGCACTTGTGCTTACCCGGCTGTTGCAGTTGGTAGTTCACTGGCCCAACTCGTTCCACGATGTAGAAGGGTCCTTGCTCTCCCTACAAGGCATATGTTGCTGTACAATAAGGCGCAGCTTGCAACTACCGGTTTGTAGCTCTTGGGCATATCCTTTAACTGACCTGAAGTGTGATGGCTGCCCCTACTAGGCTTCCTTGGTGACATCAGGCAAAGCATGCGGCCAGCAGCTGAAGCATAGCTTGAAGGACGTGAAGCCGGTGGCGGTGGGAATCGTCTCGCAGACCCCAAACAGGATATGTGCAATCATTATGTCCTAGTTGTGGCTGCTCATGTCCACTACTTTCCGGAGCATCCCCTTCAGTATCTGATTGAAGCGTTCTACTAAACCTTCTCTCTGGGGATGATACAATCTGTAACAGCTGGCACACATCACACATTAGCTTACTCATAAAAGGGATATCTTGGTTGGTGCAAATCTCCTTTAGGAGGCCCACTCTGCTGAAAAGTTTCAGTACCCGCTCACTCGCGATGTTCGTAGAGGTGGCTTTTCACAGGGGGAAGGCTTTAGGGTAGCGCTTGGCATGATCAACAATCACAAGGATGTATTCATGCCATTTGCCGACTTAGGCAGTAGGCCAATCAGGTCCATGGCTATTCTCTCGAAGGGTTTGCTAATAATGGGCAGTGGAACTAGCTAGATGGGGGCGGACTTAGCGCTCACTGTTCTTTGGCAAAGGTTGTGCACCCGGACTTCATTAACCCCAGTGAGACTGAACCATACTCCTCTAACACACATACAATAAACACGGACTTCGGACATTCTCCACTCACTCGCACACATACACATACCGTTTATTATATATAGTTTGTAAATATTGTTTATATTTTTTGTTTGGTTGGTGTGCACCTTTTTCATTTACTTTATTTAGTTTTGTATAATACACGTTTGCTTTATCTACTTGTTTGTGTTTGTCCTTTTTGCTCACCGGCCTTTTAATGCAACACCGACACAAAGATAAAAGACCTCTGGAAGACCTCAGAGCCGTCGTTCAGTTATGGTCATGGGCGTTTTGTTTTCCGACACACGCTGTAGCGGTAGACCAATCATAAATCACCGTACCATCTGACCAATCACAGCAGTGAGGGCTCACGGAAAGGCGGGGTTTAGACAGACTGAATCTTCAAACTGCTTCACATGAGTTTACAAATCATTTAGAAATGGGGGACTCATTAAGCAATATTAGCAACCTTTAAAATGGCATAATCGGGACACTTGAATGGTGTAGCAGGTGCATGCCAGTATCAACTTTCTCATGCAGGACCACCAAGACATCAATGTTACTTCCTTGTTGCACAGCATGAAAACAAAAAAATATAAGGCTGGCCGGGGCTGTGGGGCCACCCAGCTTCACCCTCTATTGTTACCACTTGTTCCCAACAGTTCTTGAATCTCGGATTTTTGCGTTGTAGCTAGAATGCTCAGGAATTACACCAAGTCTAATCTTATATTAACCCAAGTGGTTCTTGACCACGATAGAGTGACAAGTGACAGGCGTGGGTTTGCGGGGGGGCATGTTAGGTGGCACTACTGTTGGGTGTGCCAGTGTTACTGTGCTACCGGTGTCGATCAGCCTCAGGTAGCGCTGCTCCATTCATTTTTACCCAGCATGTGGGAGGTGGCGCGGGTTCTTCTGTGCACTGCTGGCTGTTGATGAAGCCTCTAACTGCCGCTCTTTCTGCCTCTAATGCCATCGGCTCTGATGGCATCAGCTCATTCTGCAGGCATCCCAGCCATGGGGGCGGCACGGGAGCCTGTTCTTTGTGAAGTGTGGAGTAGAGTCTTGGCGGAAACTTGCAAGGGTTTTCTGCATCTTCTTTAGACAATGTAAAGTAGGCACGTTGCACCTCACCTGACACCAGCAGGATGGGTATGCCACTCCACTTTGCTTTCCTTTTAAAGGTGTGCAAAAAACCCTTAATATCATTGTGCGGTGTAAGCTTCATGAACAGGTACATCAGGGAGGGATGGGAAAGCTTGGTCACTGTAGACTGCGACCCTTGCAAGGGCTGTTCGAGAAGCATCTGCTGTTGGATGACCCTTTCGAGCAGGTGTCCCAAATATAAGATGCACAGATTGGTGCAGAGCAGTTAAGACCAGTAGGGGTAAGAAGGCGAGGCAGCATGTGCAGACGGGGTGGAGCGTGGTTGAGAGCGGGTGGCTGGCGGCTTTCTACTTGGCAAACTGGACTCGGATTCAGATTCTAGATGAGAGTTTAGGAAGACAGGAGACACGTGTAAGGTCCAGTTCAGTGGCTTTCTACTCACCAGAAGGAAGTGATGGGCCCTTTTTATAGGCAGTGGGATGCTGGAGGGATCCTCGGCCACGGTTGAACCTTAAACCCAGGTGAGTTTCATCAGCCCGTCCCCGTGTTACGGTCGGGGCACTCTGCTGTTGGTGCAACATACGTGCTCTGTGTGCAGTGTGTGTGTGTGTGTGTGTGTGTGTGTGTGTGTGTGTGGGAAGAGCGATTGCCCCGAATGGCCTGCCTTTACAATATGGGTACATGCTTACATTTTTTATAATGTTCATGAGAGTCGCTTTATCTTTGACTTTTAACTAAATGTCTGTACTCTTTTATTTTATATACATTTATTTATTCTGTTTGTTTTTTTACTCTCCACTCCTGTTATTTTCCTGTGACTTATTTCTCAACTCATAACTTTGGCAATATGAATGTAAATATTTGTCGTGCCAATTAAGCACCTTTAAATCTCGAATCTAGAATCTTAAGAGGGGGAAAAGAGAGAGAGAGAGAGTGTGTGTGTGTGTGTGTGTGTGTGAATAAGAGAGAGAGAGTGTGTGTGTGTGTGTGTGTGTGTGTGTGTGTGTGTGTGTGTGTGTGTGTGTGTGTGTGTGTGAATTAGAGAGTGAGTGTGTGTGTGTGTGTGTGTGTGTGTGTGTGTGTGTGTGTGTGTGTGT
>NC_071121.1:29045000-29047500 GCF_024256425.1 Clarias gariepinus | reverse complement strand
GATTAAACACCTTTAGTGAACATGATGAGTGGTGTGTGGATGCTTGTGTACGTGTGTGTGTGCACGCATGTGTGTTTCCATGTGTATGTGCACACGTGTGTGTGCATTTGTGTGTGTGTTTGTGTGTTATGTAACTGTGCAGGAACAGGCTGAGTGAGCAGAACTGAAGTGTTCACTTGGGAGTAAAACTTCATTAAGTGTGAGTGTGTTACACACTGCAGGCGAGTGTGCTGGAGCCTCGTTCTCCTCTACAGATAAACGGCTTCTACTCAGAACCCTGTGTGAAGGGGAGAGCCTGTAAGGTTCTATATACATCCTGTAAGGGGAACCGAAAGAGATGATGTGGGGATGAGGGGCAAAAAGAGAGAGAGACAGGGACAGGGACGGGAGAACTAAAGGGCACACTTTATGCAAAAAGAACTGTTTACTCATGTTTAGACATTCAGACAGGTTTTCTGTGTGTGTGTGTGTGTGTGTGTGTGTGTGTATACAGTATATACAAATACATAAGTCAAGAGATTCCTGGCTTTACTGCTTCTGTCATGTTTGAATGAAACGGCGTTTAAACCAGCCAATAAGATCCCCCCCCCCCCCCCCCCGTATTGCAGAAGAAGAGATGTATAAGAAGAGCCCCTCCCCTGGCTTGTTGCCCAGCTCTGCTGTTCTCTGGGGGGCGTGGCTCAGCAGCATTTGGAGGAGGTGTGAAACAGTCAACAACAGGAGTGTGATGTGTAAAAATGCATTATATGAGGGGTGTTTCACCTGGGGGCGTTAGCAGACATCGAGGGGGGGGGGGGGGGGGGCTGTGTTACCTTGTTAAAGAAATTGGCAAATATGAGACTTATAATAATGCCGTCAGGAGGATGGATATATGGGGACAAACAAACATAGGGGTGGAAATAGGAACAGAACAGTCTGATCAGAGGGAAAAGACAAAGTGACAGGGGACTGGAGATACAGGGACAGAGAGACAGGGGACTGGAGATACAGGGACAGAGAGACAGGGGACTGGAGATACAGGGACAGAGAGACAGGGGACTGGAGATACAGGGACAGAGAGACAGGTTAATAAGGAGGCAGGCATACAAGGTCAGCGATACAGTGGCAGACAGAGACAGGGGGATACAGAGGCATATAGACAGGGACAGACAGACAGGGACAGGGGGATAGAGGTATAGACAGACAGGGGATTGGGGATGAAGGAGCAGACAGACAGGGGACAAAGAGACCCCTGACAGAGAGACTGGTTGATACAATTCAATTCAATTTTATTTGTAAAGCGCTTTTAACAATTGACATTGCCGCAGACATTTTCTTGAAGTTTGAATAAGATGTGAATGTGTATAAATCAAAATGATATGATTGTCTCTAAAGAAGAAGCCAAGGATGACGGCAACAGTGGCAAGGAAAAACTCCCTGAGATGCTAATAAGAAGAAACCTTGAGAGGAACCAGACTCAACACGGAAAACCCATCCTCATCTGGGTGATAACGGATAGCAGGGATTGATCTGCACTCATACTGTGTGAGACAGGAAGTTCATATAACAGGAGATGTGCTTAAGTTAAAATTCAGGAGTTAAGAGTCCAGTTTGTTATTGAAGGCTCAGGTAGACTGTAGAAAACTGCGGTCCTGAACTATCGAGCGACTGAAGTCACAGGTCCTCAGAGAACAGCTGTATGCATCGGCCGAGGACAGGACCGTCTTCTTGGAAAAGTAGAACCGTCCCCAGTCACCACACGGGGCATCCATGTGACGAGATCTCCAACCAGAAGCAGGACACCAGGACGAGTCAGACAGGTCCAGAAGACAGAGGAGGTCTGGATCACTGACAGTTCAGGAGTGACATGTATAGCTCGACAGAGAGACAGGTAGAGGGAGAGAGAGAGAGAGAGGAGTAGAGAGAGAAGAGGAGAGAGCAGAAGAGTAGGAGAGATAACAGTTAGGTATGGTCACAGTCACACAATGTATAATGTGAATGTATATTAACTGTAGAGTGCAAGCAGAGACTCCGGCAGGACTAACTATGACATCATAACTAAAAGGGAGGAGCCAGAGGGAAACACAGACATGAGGGGGAACTGAGATGTAAAGCAACCAATCACCTCACCGTCAGCAAACCTGAGTGATCAATGAGAGTGAGGAGGACAGCATCCAAACATACCAGTTCACCATAATACTCGACGTCCATGAGTCCCCCAGATCTGCTCCTTTACCTAAGGCTAATCTATTTATAAAAATGCTTGGCTAAATAAATAGGTTTTTAGCCTGGACTTAAACACTGAGACTGTGTCTGAGTCCCGAACACTATTCCATAACTTTGGGTGAAAATAGTATGGGTGATGTGCTCGTATCTTCTGGTTCTAGTGAGGACTCTCGCTGCTGCATTCTGGACTAGCTGAAGCTTATTTATGCACCTAGCTGAACAACCAGACAGTAAGGCATTACAATAGTCCAACCTAGAGGTGATAAAAGCATGAACTAGTTTTTCTGCGTCGTTT
>NC_071121.1:29032500-29040000 GCF_024256425.1 Clarias gariepinus | reverse complement strand
AGGACCTGTCATGGTCCTGTCACATACTTCAGTCTGCCCTCTAAGGTGCTCAGGAATTTCCACTCCTGTACATAGAGAGCATCCTGACGGGAAACATCACGACCTGGTTCGGGAACAGCACCATGCAAGACAGACGAGCTCTACAGAGGGAGGTGCGATCAGCTGAGCGCATCATCCGCACCGAGCTCCCTGACCTGCACTCGATCTACAGCAAGCGGTGCTGGACCAAGGCCAGGAAGATGGTGAAGGACCTCAGCCATCCAAACAATGGACTGTTCTCTCTGTTGGGGTCTGTGAAGTGATTCCGCTCCCTGAGGGCCAACACCGAGAGACTGAGGAGGAGCTTCTTCCCACAGGAGATACGGTTTCTCAATCACATCACAACACAGGACTAATAACATCTTTTTAACATCCATGGACACTATGGACACATTTACGCACACCTACACTTATATATTTATGTTTACATTCTGGACAAAGACACTTTAATAAGTCACCTTAATAAGACACTTTTATGCATATTTGAACACGCTCTTCCTTTCACCAAATTAATT
This sequence comes from Clarias gariepinus, assembly GCF_024256425.1. NCBI lineage: Eukaryota > Metazoa > Chordata > Actinopteri > Siluriformes > Clariidae > Clarias > Clarias gariepinus. Next base: position 29,039,446 of record NC_071121.1, on the reverse strand, counting down.
TTTTTTTTAAATGTTCTATTGTACAGTATATTTCTATTTTTATTTATATTTTTATCCTAGTTAAATTTAATTTTCTATCGTATTTCTTTTATTCATATTTATTTCTTATTATAAGCTTTAATTCTCTTTTTAAGGTCACCGGCGGTCGTATAATCATTTCACTGCATATCGTACTGTGTATGACTGTGTGTGTGACCAATAGAATTTGAATTTTGATTTGACCTGCTTTCACCCAGTATGTGGACTGTAACACCAGGTGAAGTAAAACTATCGACTAAGTGTATGCAAATGTAAAGGACGCATTCAGTACCACTTCACTTCCCCCACTGGGGAAATCAGATCACAACCTCATTCTGCTTAAACCCAACTACAAACCAAAAGTTATGAGGCCACCCACAACCGTCCGTTTATTCAGGAAGTGGTCTCCTGAATCAGAGCACGCTCTAGGAGACGGTTTCAAAACGACAGATTGGGATGTGCTGTAAGGGTCACACAGTGGGAATATTGAGGACATTGTACACTGCACAACTGATTCCATCAACTTTTACATGGATGTTGCTCTTCCTGTTAGAACTGTACGCTGCTTTGCAAACAACCAGCTCTGGATCACAAGTGACATCAAAGCTTTCTTAACTAAAAAAAGACAGCTTTTGAAAGTTGTGATCAGCAGGAGATCAAGCAGGTGCAAAAGGAACTCAAGGTTCAGTTTAGGGGGGGCGAAGGAGCAGTACAAGAGGAAGCTGGAGCAGAAACTGCAGAACAACAGTATGAAGGAGGTGTGGAATGGAATGAAGACAATCACTGGGTGCAGTTCAAAACGGTATGAAACCATTAAGGGAGATGTGGGGAGAGCAAACCAGTGTAATAACTTTTTCAATAGGTTTGACCACTCCAACTCATTCACTCCTCAGAGCACTGTACCTCGTACCTCCAACCCCCACCTGCATGCACCCCTCCCTCTCTCCCAATACCAACTCATTTACAGTTCAGAACACTGCAAACCCCACTGCCCCTCCTTCTAACTCCAACTCCATCCTCTCCAGTTTAGAATTTAGAAAAGAGGAAACTGTCCCTCCACCTGAAATCACAACAGCCCAGGTGTGTAGAGAGCTAAAGAGACTTCGCTCCAGCAAAGGAGCCGACCCAGACGGAGTATCACCTTGACTACTCAAAGCCTGCGCAATGAAGCTGGAAGAGGCTCTTCAGCACATCTTAAACCTCAGCCTGGAACAGAAGGTTACTCAGCTGTGGAAAGCATCCTGCATCATCCCAGTACCAAAGCAACCATGAACGATTTCAGACCAGTCACTCTGACATCACACATTATAAAGACCTTAGAGCAGACACTGATGCATCACCTGAGATCACAGGTCAGTCATGCTCTTGACCCCCTACAGTTTGCATACCAGGAGAAGGTGGTTGTGGAGGATGCCATCACCTGGAGGATCCACAGATCTCTGTCTCACCTGGATCGGAGCAGTGGTGCTGTGGGGATTACATTCCTGGACTTCTCCAGTGCCTTTAACACCATCCAGCTGCTGCTCCTAAAAGACCAACTGACAGAGATTGGCGTGAGCTCATAGCTGGTGGCCTGGATCACAGTCACACACAAGTCAGGCCATAGCATTACATTCTCAGTAAACACAAACCTTTTGCACATTTTGCACAAATCTACTGACTTTGCAGAATAATATGGACAGGAGCTTTTACCTATTTTTTTGTTTGTGTTTTTATAGGACTGTTTTTACCTTATTTTTCTGATTTTCTAAATGTAACTACTTGTGTCCCATGCGAATGAATAAAGTATCTATCTATCTATCTATCTATCTATCTATCTATCTATCTATCTATCTATGTTTAGCCTTTGCCGCCCTCTGCTGGCTAATGAAGACAATGACCAAAGTCAAACCGTACAATCTCACTGTAGGCAGCGCAGTGGTGTAGTGGTTACCCCTGTCACCTTGCACTTCCAGGATCTGAGTTCGGTTCCCGTCTCTGTGTGCATGGAGTTTGCATGTTCTCCTCGTGCTTGGTGGGTTTCCTCCGGGACTCCGGTTCCCTCCCACATTCCAAAGACATGCAGATTAGGATAATTGTTCCCAAATTACCCGTAGTGTGTGAGTGTGTGTATGTATGTGGCCTGTGATAAATTGGCAGTCCAGTGTGTACCCCGCCTCGTGCCTTACGTCCCCTGGGATAGGCTCCGCCCCCATGACCCTAAATACAGGATAAAGTGGTATAGACAATGAGTGAGTGATAATCTCTCGGTCTGTCTGTTTATTTCTGTCTGTCTGTCTCTGATTGTCTGTCTGTCTCTCAGGGAGCCAAGGCGTGTGATGATCCATCGTGGTTTGTCAGGTTTAGGCTTTAACATAGTGGGAGGTGAAGATGGTGAGGGAATCTTCATCTCCTTTATCCTCGCTGGAGGTCCTGCAGACCTGAGCGGAGAACTGCGCAAAGGAGACCAGATACTAAGTGTGAGACACACACACACACACACATTAAATACTAACATACATACATACAGGGAGTTTTTCCCCTTAGCACCGTCTCCCTCGGCTTGTTCATCAGGGACGATCTGATCATTCTGATTCATACACGTTTACATCTCATACACACTTAAATAATTATTTTGATTGTGTTAATTTACATATATTTTGACATGTGTGTGCAGGTGAATGGTGTGGATTTAAGACATGCAACTCATGAGCAGGCTGCAGCAGCACTGAAGAACGCTGGACAAACTGTCACCATTATCGCCCAGTACAGACCCGAGGGTGAGGCTGCACACGCCATCACACGTCATTACACACCATCACACGCCATCACACACCATCACATGCCATCACACACCATCACACACCATCACACGCCATCACACACCTTCACATGTCATTACACGCCATCACACGTCATTACACACGATCACACGCCACCACACACCATCACACACCATACCACACCATCACATGCCATCACACGCCATCACACATCTTCACACGTCATTACACGCCATCACACGTCATTACACACGATCACACGCCACCACACACCATCACACACCATACCACACCATCACACGCCATCACAAACCATCACAAGCCATCACACACTATACCACACCATCACACGCCATCACAAGCCATCACACACCATCACACGCCATCACACACCATCACACACCATACCACACCATCACACACCATCACAAACCATCACACACCATCACAAGCCATCACACACCATCACAAGCCATCACACACTATACCACACCATCACACGCCATCACAAGCCATCACACACCATCACAAACCATCACACACTATCACAAGCCATCACACACCATCACAAGCCATCACACACCATACCACACCATCACACGCCATCACAAGCCATCACACGCCATCACACACCATCACACACCATACCACACCATCACACGCCATCACAAGCCATCACACACCATCACAAACCATCACACACCATCACAAGCCATCACACACCATCACAAGCCATCACACACTATACCACACCATCACACGCCATCACAAGCCATCACACACCATCACAAACCATCACACACCATCACAAGCCATCACACACCATCACAAGCCATCACACACCATACCACACCATCACACGCCATCACAAGCCATCACACACCATCACAAACCATCACACACCATCACAAGCCATCACACACCATCACAAGCCATCACACACTATACCACACCATCACACGCCATCACACACCATCACACACCATCACAAACCATCACACACTATCACAAGCCATCACACACCATCACACACCATACCACACCATCACACACCATCACACACCATACCACACCATCACACGCCATCACAAGCCATCACACGCCATTACAAGCCATCACACACCATACCAGACCATCACACGCCATCACAAGCCATCACATGCCATCACACGCCATCACACACCATACCTCGCCATCACAAGCCATCACACACCATCACACGCCATCACAAGCCATCACAAGCCATCACATACCATCACACACCATCACACGCCATCACACACCATCACACACCATACCTCGCCATCACAAGCCATCACACGCCATCACACGCCATCACAAGCCATCACACACCATACCTCGCCATCACACACCATCACACGCCATCACACACCATCACAAGCCATCACACACCATAACAATCCATCACACACCATACCTCGCCATCACACACCATCACACGCCATCACAAGCCATCACAAGCCATCACAAGCCATCACATGCCATCACACACCATCACACACCATAACACACCATAATACTCTATCACATGCCATCACACGCCATCACACGCCATCACACATCATCACATTTCATCACATGCCATCACAGACCCTTATTGCCCAGTATAGAACTGAGGGTGAGACTACACACACTATCACATATCTTTATGCAGAATAAGAATCAGGCACAAAAGAGGCACGCTTTATTTAATATAAATACAAGAGCATTATAAACCAGTACACTCCATTATAAACCAGTACACTCCATTATAAACCAGTACACTCCATTGTAAACCAGTACACTCCATTGTAAACCAGTACACACCAATGTGAAGAAATATAGAACTGTATAAAATAATAAAAATGATTATAAACCAGTACACGCCACAATAGACAGAAAGGTTTTTATAAGGCAATACACTGCACCCCTTCATACTCAAACTCTGTGTATGTTTGTGTGTGTGTGTGTGTGTGTGTGTGTGTGTGTGTAGAGTACAGTCGATTTGAAGCTAAAATCCATGACTTGCGTGAGCAGCTGATGAACAGCAGTTTGGGTTCCTCGTCACTGCGGACCAGTAAGAGAAGTTTTTTCATCAGGTAACTGTCTTTCAGCCAATCAGATTTTGGAATACCATATTTGATTTCATCAACCTATGAGATTAGAGTGTTTTTAACAAGCAGCCAATCAGATAAAGGCTTTATATAGCTGATTGTGGCACATTTTGGATATTAATGAAAAGTTTAGTGGAATCTACAATAAAATCTCTCTCTCTCTCTCTCTCTCTCTCTCTCTGCGTGTCTCTCTCTCTCTCTCTCTCTCTCTGCGTGTCTCTCTCTCTCTCTCTGCGTGTCTCTCTCTCTCTCTCTCTCTCTGCGTGTCTCTCTCTCTCTCTCTCTCTCTCTCTGCGTCTCTCTCTCTCTGCGTGTCTCTCTCTCTCTCTCTGCGTGTCTCTCTCTCTCTCTCTCTTTCTGCGTGTCTCTCTCTCTCTCTGCGTCTCTCTCTCTCTGCGTGTCTCTCTCTCTCTCTCTCTGCATGTCTCTCTCTCTGCGTGTCTCTCTCTCTCTCTGCGTGTCTTTCTCTCTGCGTGTCTCTCTCTCTCTCTCTGCGTGTCTTTCTCTCTGCGTGTCTCTCTCTCTCTCTCTGCGTGTCTCTCTCTCTCTCTGCGTGTCTCTCTCTCTCTGCGTGTCTCTCTCTCTGCGTGTCTCTCTCTCTGCGTGTCTCTCTCTCAGAGCTCTGTTTGATTACGATAAGACGGCGGACGGTGGCTTCCTCACTCAGGCTGTGAGTTTCCGCTTCGGTGACATTCTTCATGTTCTCGACTGCAGTGATGAGGAGTGGTGGCAGGCGAGACGTCTCTCTCCACATGGAGACCTGGAGGAGACCGGCTACATCCCCAGCAAACGCAGGTGTGTGTGTGTGTGTGTGAGTGAGTGTGTCTGTATGTGTGTGTAAACAAGATATTAAGGCTGACACTATTCCATCTGACTCTTTCTCCAGAGTTGAGAGGAAGGAGTGGTCACGCCTCAGGTCAAAAGGTACGGAGACATTGTAACCGGTTAAATAAAGTGTGTGTGTGTGTGTGTGTGTGTGTGTGTTATAGCCACAAGTGGAAAATTTTCATCAACAGTGATATTTGTTGTAATCTAAGCTCTGAGATTGTGTGTGTGTGTGTGTGTGTGTGTGTGTGTGTGTGTTTTTCAGGTCGAGATGAATACATTCAGAGTTATGAAATTGTTGTACAGGTGGAGGGTAAGTGTGCGCACGTGTGTGTGTGTGTTAGCTGCACATGGTTACAGTAGATGTGTCTGAGCTGTTGTTTGTGTGTGATGTCATCTGTTTTATTTTTAGTGCATTACGCTCGTCCAATCATAATTCTCGGACCATCCAAGGACCGCGTGAACGACGATCTCCTCTCCGAATTTCCAGACAAGTTCGGCTCCTGCGTGCCTCGTGAGTCCCCATGACAGCAGTAGAGGTATGCCTTGCCGAGTCCTGTAGTGCTAATACCATGTGACATTATTCCTGCAGATACAACGCGGCCACGGCGGGATTACGAGGCTGATGGGCGGGACTATCACTTTGTGTCGTCACGGGAACAGATGGAGAAGGACATCCAGAGTCACCGGTTTATTGAGGCAGGAGAATACAACAGTCACCTGTATGGGACGAGCGTACAGAGTGTACGGGAGGTGGCTGAACAGGTGAGAGAGAGAGGGAGAGAGAGAGAGAGGGAGAGAGAGAGAGAGAGAGAGAGAGAGGGAGAGAGTGAGAGAGGGAGAGAGAGAGGGAGAGAGAGAGAGAGAGAGAGAGAGAGATTAGTAGGGCAGATGATACATAACGCCATAATGAAATCCACATGTTAACAATCATAGAGTAAAATCTGATTTGTGATCTGGGGTGGATGGGTGGCTAGTGGGGCAGATTAGATTAGATTAGATTAGAATAAACTAGATTTGTCACTGCACATATACAGTAGGTACACGAAATACAGTTAGCATCTAAACAGAAGTGCATTTTCAGAGTGCAGAATTATTTGCATATATAAACAGTATATAGAGAGTATATAGAGAGGTAGATTAGTCTTGGTGCCAATGAGCAAATGATTACAGGTGGTACAGTTAGGACAGTATTGTATACCATGCTAAAGGAGTTAGCACATGAGG
>NC_071121.1:28997500-29027500 GCF_024256425.1 Clarias gariepinus | reverse complement strand
GAGACAGGTAGGAAAGGAGCGAGTGAGACAGGTAGGAAAGGAGCGAGTGAGACAGGTAGGAAAGGAGCGAGTGAGACAGGTAGGAAAGGAGCGAGTGAGACAGGTAGGAAAGGAGAGAGTGAGACAGGTAGGAAAGGAGCGGGTGAGACAGGTAGGAAAGGAGAGAGTGAGACAGGTAGGAAAGGAGCGAGTGAGACAGGTAGGAAAGGAGAGAGTGAGACAGGTAGGAAAGGAGCGGGTGAGACAGGTAGGAAAGGAGCGAGTGAGACAGGTAGGAAAGGAGCGAGTGAGACAGGTAGGAAAGGAGCAGGTGAGACAGTTAGGTAAGGAGAGAGTGAGACAGGTAGGAAAGGAGCGGGTGAGACAGGTAGGAAAGGAGAGAGTGAGACAGGTAGGAAAGGAGCGGGTGAGACAGGTAGGAAAGGAGCGAGTGAGACAGGTAGGAAAGAAGCGGGTGAGACAGGTAGGAAAGGAGCGAGTGAGACAGGTAGGAAAGGAGAGAGTGAGACAGGTAGGAAAGGAGTGAGTGAGACAGGTAGGAAAGGAGAGAGTGAGACAGGTCAGGAGATATATACAGAGAGAGAGAGACAGGTGAGGATATAGAGCGGGTCAATGACAAACCTGAATTTAAATCTTGGTGTTTTTATAAACATTATCTTTAGTTGTTCATGTTGATTATTTTTATATTTAATATATTTATTAATAATGCATTATTTTGCTTAAACATTATTATAAAGCTAACACTTATTTCTCACCATTTTATCTTAAATAAGAACATTATTCATTTTCATTTATAACTTACATGAACATTTTTTGTGCTTTTTGAAGATACTGTGTGATGTAAAAATGAATATTAAATAGTTTGATTGAGTTTTATTTTCCTCAGAATGTGAACTTTTGAGAAAAGCTTTGGACTGGACGGTGATTTTGTTCTGTCCTGAGGTATCTAGTGAGCCTAAAGAATATAAATGGAGGAGACTCTCTGGTGAAGTGTGTATGTGACTGTGGCAGGTTGGACCTTCTGTCTCTGAGATGTTTGGTGATGCTGCACGGTCCCCGACCGGCCAGCGTCCGCGCACATGAACAACTCGAGGTTTTTTTCTTTTACTTTTTTTTCCAAAAATTTAAATTTTTACATTATCATTTAGATTTTTCTTGTTGCTAGGCAACAACCTAACCTTTGACCCTCACTCACATTGTGCTGATGTTTCAGAACATTTTAAATTGAATAATTTTACGGAAGAGGTTTTATGAATCATGCTTTAGCTGTTTATGTAAAGAACACTGAGATACAGTTCTGCATTAATAACCTGCTGCTTTACATAACGTCTGTAACGTCTGCTTTTATCCACAGCATTACAGATAAACTCCCTGACAGAGGAATTATAACCTTTTACACTTTATTCCTTTTATTCATGTCATGTGAGACATTTTAAATAATATTTGACTTAAACTATAATATATGTAAATGTTTTATAAAACTCAATGTCATTGACCCACACAGTGTGTATATAGTACAGAATCTTACAGAGTGGCTCAGATCAGCAGAGAGAGACAGAGAGAGGGAAAGAGTTCATTAATAAGGTTTTGCTAAAGTTGCTTTAAATTATTTGTTTATAACCTCATTTATTCTTGAGTTATTTTTTTTTTTTTTTGGGGGGGGGGGGGGGGCGGAGTCTGTCTGTCTGTCTGTTTACTTTTTGGGGACTGAGAGTGCGTTTTGTATAGTCTAAACACTCTCATGTTGTATTTCTGTACATAAACACTATATACTATATACTGTAGAATCAGGGCATACACACACACACACACGTACACACATACACACTACATACATACACACATACACACACACATGTACATTCATACACAGACATACAGCCACATATATCAAAATGAACACACACACACACAGGTATACAGATATACAGTGAACAGTTTGACAGCAGAATGTCACAAACATCATGTTTGGACCTTTATATATTTCTAAACATTATTATTATTATTATTATTATCAAACACACAGAAGGTTGTCTTTAACAAAACATTATTTTAATTCCACTACATGTGCTTGTTTTAGAAGCTTTGGATGTCCATGTTTTTGTCGGTCCTCATCAAGTAGCAGCCGCAGTTGAGAACAAATCACATGGCTTCTATCTGTCACATGATCAGTGGGGTGGGCCTGCGGGCGGGGCGACTCTGTGGCTGCTGTGTGGGAGCTAAATGTGTTTAATGGAGTTTAGGAGAATGTTGAAGCTCAGAAATGGCGGTTTAGACCCAAGTTACCAACACTTAGACATGTGAGCGGTGTGTGTACTGAGACATGCTATACACATTGTGTGTGTGTGCAGCTGTTGGTTAAATGTTGTGTTCAGTACCTGTGTACCGGGTGTGTGAGCTGTCGTCATGTTCGGCAATGAAGCTGAAGCTGGAGGAGGACGAGGTTGCTGCGGTAAACTGACGGGGTTGTGATGTTTATAATGTTCATGATCTTTAGCTATTTTGGTAATTTAAAAGGTTTTGTGTGAAACAAAACTCAACAACTTAACAAACTGAATAAGCACAAACACAACTGTGACACTGCGGGAGGTGGAGTTATTGCGTAGTTACACAAAAGTCACACTGATGGAACCAAAACTAGTTTAACATGATGTTTAAACATCTGTGCTTTTAGTGCAAAACGTTCTCAGTTAGCACTCAGTTAAATACCAGGTAAATATCAGTTTGCAATTCATCTTGCTTCATTAAAAAAAAAAAGACTGTTTTTCTCAATACTGGAAAAGAGGATTTGTCTCAATCTGCTGTTAAACTGGTCATATGCACAAACTGACAACCGCCTACACAAACAACCACACGCTTACATACATACATACATACATACACACACACATGCATACAAACAAAAATACAGACACACACACACACTCAGTGTGTGCTGCAAAGTGTAATGAAGGTCTCTGTACATTAAATTATACTGAAACATTAAAGACATTTTCTCAAACTGAAGTGTGAATGTGTTTGCTTCATCTACATCCACTACTTCTAATCCACTACTCCTAATTCCCTACCTTTAATCCACTACTCCTAATCCACTACTCCTATTCCCTAATCCACTACTCCTAATCCCTTACTCCTAATTCCCTACCTTTAATCCACTACTCCTAATCCCTAATCCACTACTCCTATTCCCTAATCCACGACTCCTAATCCCTAATCCACTACTCCTATTCCCTAATCCACTACTTCTAATTCCTAATCCACTATTCCTATTCCCTAATCCACTACTCCTAATCCCTTACTCCTAATTCCCTACCTTTAATCCACTACTCCTAATCCCTAATCCACTACTCCTATTCCCTAATCCACTACTCCTAATCCACTACTCCTATTCCCTAATCCACTACTCCTAATCCCTAATCCACTACTCCTATTCCCTAATCCACTACTTCTAATTCCTAATACACTATTCCTATTCCCTAATACACTACTTCTAATCCCTAATACACTACTCCACTACTCCTAATCCACTACTCCACTACTCCTAATCCCTTACTCCTAATTCCCTACCTTTAATCCACTACTCCTATTCCCTAATCCACTACTCCTATTCCCTAATCCACTACTTCTAATCCCTAATACACTACTCCTAATTCCTTTTTTTTTTTTTTTCAAGATGGCGCCGATGAGGTTGACTGCTCCGACCACCTTTTCTCTGTTTTTGTTTTTTAAGTTAGTTTTCAGTGTTTTAAAATCAGCAAAATTACCACCATGGAGTACATTAGTTATGATAGAGACACTCTTGTTTCTATTGGTATACAATGTACTCACAATTCAACGTTTTTAACTCCGGATCCAAGCTGGCCGAGTGAGATCCTGAGGGACAACAAAGGACGCGACGCGAAGCGGCGGCCTCGAGGGAAACGAGCCGGCGTCAGGAACAGGCTGAGAGCCCATGCACACCGCACACCTCTGCCTAGCATCCTGCTCGCCAACGTCCAGTCACTGGAAAACAAGCTCGATGACCTCAGGGCCAGGATAAAGTTCCAGAGAGACATTCGGGACTGCAATCTCCTCTGCTTCACCGAGACATGGCTGAACCCAGCGATGCCGGACCACGCGGTCCAGCCGGCCGAGTTCTTCTCGGTTCACCGCATGGACAGGACACGGGTCTCGGGGAAGTCAAGGGGAGGCGGCGTGTGTTTAATGGTGAACAGCAGCTGGTGCAACAGCGCGAGCGTTGTTCCTCTCACACGCTCCTGCACACCAAATCTGGAGCTACTGTCCATCATGTGTCGTCCTTTTTATCTACCTCGGGAGTTTACATCGGTCATAATCAGTGCTGTTTATATTCCACCACAAGCGGACACGGACACTGCCTTATGCGAGCTGCATGAGGCACTCACACAGCACCAAACACAACACCGGGATGCTGCGCTTATTGTGGCGGGGGACTTTAACAGTGCCAACCTCAAACGCGCAGCACCAAACTTTTATCAGCACATCACCTGTCCCACCAGGGGCGAAAGGACACTGGACCACTGTTACACAACGGTCAAGGACGGCTACAAGGCACAATCTTGCCCATCGTTTGGTAAATCCGACCACGCCGCCATCTTCCTCATGCCAAAATACAAACAAAGGCTGAAACAGGAAGTTCTGGTTCAGAGGGAGGTTGCTCGCTGGACGGACCAATAGGTGGCCGCGTTACAGGACGCACTCGATGACGCAGACTGGGACATCAGAAACAGCTCCGATGATGACGTCAGCGTGTTTACGGAAGGGGTTGTGGGATTCATTGGGAATCCCACAACCCCTTCCGTAAACAAAAAAAAAGTAAAGTAAAAGAGGCGAAGCAGCGCTACGGGAGGAAACTAGAGTCACAACTCCAACAGAGTGACTCTAGGAGCCTGTGGCAGGGACTAAGGACAATTACGGACTATAAAACACCAACATCCGGTATGACGAACGCGGACGCGACTCTGGCAGATGAGCTGAACACTTTCTATGCTCGCTTCGAGGCTGCAGCTAAAGACATCGCTAGCGGCGCTAATGGCTGCAGACAGGAAGACACTGCCAGCACCGGAAGTGCGTTCATCATCACTGAGCATGACGTGAGGAGAGCCTTCAAGAGAGTGAACACCAGGAAAGCAGCAGGACCAGACGGCATCTCAGGTCGTATCCTCAGAACCTGCGCAGACCAGCTAGCACCTGTGTTCACTGAGATATTCAACATCTCTTTATCTCAGTCGGTGATCCCCACATGCTTCAAAGAGTCCATCAAGATCAAGAAGATCAAGAATTTATTTTCTGTCACATGCACAATCATACAGAGTACAATATGCAGCGAAATTATTTTGCGACCACAGAGTCGCGACGTCAGCCACCTAGGGCGCCATCATAGAAAATAAGGAATAAGATACATTAGGATAACGAGGGTAAAAAATCCCCTCCCAGACTGTCCTTCGAAAAGGGCAGTGTGGGATCAGGGGTACAAAAAATACCTCAGCAACAAGCACAGAAAAAACATGTAATCACAAGACATAAACATTGCACAGATGAGGGTACAGGGGATAGGAAATGTCCAGTGTAGGCAAACAGCTCCAGTCCCTGCAGCTAGAAAGCGCTGGTCCCGATTCCGCCTACCCACACTGAAGGGAATAAGCACACGAAGGCGTTGGATATGGGGAAGGTAGAGTGTCTATCTGTAGCTGTTATGTGTGTGTGTGAGTGCGTGCGTGTCAGTTTATAAGCCTGTAACATCCCGTAATAGTCTGCGCCAGGTGTCCTTGAAGGGGGAGGGAGTAGGATTCCAGAGCGTCTCGTTATCTTGGTCTTCGGGGAGTTTATGTCTCCAGCCACGGCCTTGAATGCAGTAGCTGGAAGAAAAGGGGCAGCCGAAAAAGAAAATCATATTTTCCAGGTTTCGAACAATATCTGCCAATTTCACAGATATTTAGTGTCCATCACTGGTCTGCAGGTCTGTCCAAAACATGTTGCATAGCTGCTAGTCTTTCCAAGATGTTATCCAATTTGCGGTCCAGAACCACAGTCTGATTACCGACAGCTCTCGTCACCACTATTTCCCAGCCAGCCAGTCTCTTGGGGTTGAGACTGACTGCTTTTAAGATTTTTCGATATCCAAGTATCCCACCTAATCCAATCAGCAGAATCCCAGTTATCAGAGTTCCGAATAGGTAGATATCTTCAACATCCTCCAGAGACAGTGCGGCCAGGCACACAATGCGCCACTTCTCCCAACTGTCCATCGTGTATCCAGCAGCAAACGTCCCAGCAGGACAAGTAGGTTCCCCAGAACCCACATCATTGTTCCTGTCCCAAAGAAACCTCATCCTGCTTCCCTCAATGACTATCGCCCTGTAGCCCTCACTTCAGTAGTGATGAAGTGCTTTGAACGCCTGGTCAGAGACTTCATCATTTCTTCACTACCGGACACACTCGACCCACTACAGTTTGCATACCGCCAGAACCGTTCCACAGACGATGCAATCTCTCATCTCCTCCACACATCACTTACTCACCTGGACACTCTGAAAGGGAATTATGTTAAAATGCTCTTCATCGACTACAGCTCTGCATTTAATACCATAATTCCCTCCAAACTCACCACCAAGCTGAAGCACCTGGGACTCAGCTCATCCATGTGTCATTGGATCTCCAATTTTCTGACTGGCAGACCACAGGCAGTAAGGATGGGCGGACATGTCTCACTTACTCTCAGCACTGGAGCCCCCCAGGGTTGTGTTCTGAGCCCCCTGCTGTACTCTTTGTACAACCACCACTGTGTGGCCACTACCAACTCCACCGCCATCATCAAGTTTGCTAACGACACTGTTGTGGTGGGCCTGATCTCTAACAATGATGAGTCGGCCTACCTAGAGGAGATTTGAAATCTGTAGAACTGATGCCAGAGTCACCTCCTGAACATCAGCAAGACAAAGGAGCTGATAGTGGACTTTAGTACAAAGCAGGAGAGGAACTACCAGACCCCAATCATCAACAGGAGCCCAGTGGAGAGAGTGGACAGCTTCCAATACCTCGGTGTTCACATTATGCAGGACCTGTCATGGTCCTGTCACATCAACACCGTGGTGAAAAAGGCCCGGCAGCGTCTCTATCACCTCAGACGCTTGAGAGACTTTAGACTGCCCTCTAAGGTGCTCAGGAGTTTCTACTCCTGCACCATAGAGAGCATCCTGACGGGAAACATCATGGCCTGGTTTGGAAACAGCACCATGCAGGACAGACGAGCTCTACAGAGCTCGATAATCAGCTGAGTGCATCATCTGCACCAAGCTCCCTGACCTGCACTCGATCTACAGCAAGCGGTGCTGGACCAAGGCCAGGAAGATTGTGAAGGACCTCAGCCATCCCAACAATGGACTGTTTTCTTTGTTGCAGTCTGGGAAGCGATTCCGCTTTCTAAAGGCCAACACAGAGAGACTGAGGAGGAGCTTCTTCCCGCAGGTGATAAGGTCTCTCAATCACATCACCACAGCACAGGAGTAATATCTTTTAAACACGGACACTGACTGGACAATCATGGACACATTCATGCAATACATATTTACATATCTGAAGCCATTGCACATGTCACTTTTCATAAGTCACTTTTTACAATACATGTTTATCTGCCATTGCACATGACACTTTGACACTTTAAAACATTTAAAAATGTATATATAAATATTTCCCCTCATATTCCAATATTCTATATTTTGTGATATTTTTACATGCCCTTATCTGTACAGTTTGTTTATTTTACTAGTTACATTTATTTTCCTTTGTATTTTATTTCTTTTTATTAATATTTATTCCTTATATATAGTTTTTTATTTTCTTTTTAAGGTCACCGGTGGTCGTATAAGCATTTCACTGCATATCGTACTGTGTATGACTGTGTGTGTGACAAATAAAATTTGAATTTGATTTAATCCCCTACTCTTACTTCACAACCCCAGTCCTTAATCCACTACTTCTAATCCCTAATCCACTACTCCTAATCCCTAATCCACTACTCCTAATTCCCTACCCTTACTCCACTACTCCTAATTCCCTACCCTTACTCCACTACTCCTAACCTAATTAGGAGTAGTGGATTAGGGAATAGGAGTAGTGGAGTCGTAATCCCCAATCCACTACTCCTAATCCCCAATACACTTCCCATCATACTCTCTCATACACTCATCATCATCTCTACCGCTTCATCCTGTATACAGGGTCACTGCAGCATTAACCACCACCAGTAATTCACACGCGCTAATCTCTCATCCACTCCCTGATCCCTGATCCACTACCCTTAATCCCCAGTGCACCCATCACCAAACACCCTCTATATACAGTGTCATAGTAGCATTTTGCCAACAGAGGGCAGTGTGGACTTTCAACACACACACACACTGTTTTCTTTCTAATTACTACACTACGCATGCTGGAAAGAATGTGTGTGTGTGTGTGTGTGTGTGTGTGTGTAATTTGATGTATGCTCCTGCACCTCTGACCCTGCCACACACACATGAAGCGTCTCCTAAAATGCAGATTAGGTTTGCATTCCATTTGAACATTAGAGCTGGAGAATCAATTGTATTCAGGTACACACACACACACACACACACACATACACACACACCTTTAGAAACCTTCAAACGCTGTATTTTAAACTCACATATGTCTTTGTGTGTGTGTGTGGCGTCCTATTCTGTTAATGCAATATCTAAAAACAAAAAAGGAACCATGTGGTTCTCATTCAGGAGAGTTCTAGAACCACAGAGTTCCCCATGTGTCACGCTAATGAGAAACACACTGAGACAAAATCTCATTTAGGACTGCATTAGTGTTAGTGTGTGTGTGTGTGTGTGTGTCTGTGTGTCTATGATACTGAGCTACAGTTTAATGGGCCATCCTTACGCCTGGTCCTGGTCCACACACACACATACACACACACACAAACACAGACAGTATAACAGATAGAGAGGCCACGTCCTCGTACACCGCGTGCTCGACACACTGCAGCTCGCTCCCAGACTTTAGTGAATGGGTGCGGAGGACATGGCGAGAGCTCAGAGTGTGTGTGTGTGTGTTCAGTAGCGAGGGCGGGTCACGTGTCTCCACGCTGCCTCTCCAGACTGAAGTGCAGCTCCGATAGTGAGTGCCTCTCCATAACGGCGTGGACGCGAGTGTGTGTGCACTGAGACTCACCTCAGGGTGTGTTTATTTCTGTCTCACACACTCAGGGAGCTCCGCAGTCCTGCACAGGAGAACCCTGACCTGCTTCCTCGGAGCTGTTACTCTGCACTCACGTCTGTATTTTTGTATTAAACTGTGCTGAGGATGAGGAGGGAGCGCTCAGAGACACGCCCGGTTCAACACCCTGTACTGTACTGTACCTACAGTCACATGGGTCACAGCAGCAGCTTTTAAACAGGAAATAAAACTCCGTCTTTATATGTTTTATTTAATCTCAGTCTGTCTCATTTGTGGCTCTGACTTACAGCTGACCTCTGACCTCTTCTTCATAGGAAATACTGAGATATAACTCGTGTTCCACTGTGCAGCCTAAAAGTACACAGAGATCATTTTTGGTCCATATCACCCACCCCTAATACACACACACACACACACACACACACACACAAACACTGAATGTATATAGTGCAGAGTGTAAGCAGAGACTCCGGCAGGACTAACTATGACATCATAACTAAAAGGGGAGGAGCCAGAAGGAAACACAGACATAAGGGGGAACTGAGATATAAAGCAACCAATCACCTCACCGTCAGCAAACCTGAGTGATCAATGAGAGTGAGGAAGACAGCATCTAAACATACCAGTTCACCATAATACTCTACGTCCATGAGTCCCCCAGATCTGCTCCTTTACCTAAGGCTAATCTATTTATAAAAATGCTTTTCATTACTTTGATGATATACTGTGTGTGTGTGTGTGTGTGTGTGTGTGAGTGTGTGTGTGTATGGTGATCACTGAAATACTTTACATCGCACGTCTTACAAAATAAAAGTTGCTGTTTGTGCTAGTGCTACACCCGTACAGTTTGTGATTAATTACATGACTTTCTCCTTCTGTTGTTGCCGCGTGAATACCAGAAGCTAATCAATGCTAACTGTGATCACACTCTGCTTCAGCCAGGCAGAGGTTCTGCGGCGTCTAATGCGCGGCTGTAACGCTGTAACAACAAACCTCTACACGTGAGCTTCAGAAGCGTGTGCAGATCGTCACCTCACGCAGTAACGCCGTAGCTTACCCATGGTCACATGACCATTACATCACTATCATCATCTAGCACTCTATCACTCCTAGCTATCGCAACCAACTCACTCCTGAACTCTCTCTGTCTCTCTGTCTGTCTTTCTCCCTTTCTATTACAATACAATTGCTTCTGCCAGGACAGGAAAAGAAGTGTGTGTGTGTGTGTGTGTGTGTGTGTGTCTGGAGCCAGGCAGGAAGTAGCCTAGCCCACTAGGTGAGTGATGCATGGGGTCAGAGGTCAGCAGTACATTTCCATTTCCTGTTTCAGCCCAAATGACACAATGTTTCTCAGCTTCAACCAATCAGGTCCATCACCCCCCCCCCCCCCCCCCCCCCCCGCATTCTTTTATGATTCACGATATAAAGGTGTTTTATTGGGGTGAAGAATATTTACACTTGATTTGCCAAAGTTTAAAGATAAGAAACAAGATAATAACAGGAGTGGAGAGTAAAATTAATACAGTATAGAAAAAGTAACAATTAATAAATATATATAATATAATAGAGTAGAGACTCTGTACAGTAGGATCTCGTGTCATTGATCTCTAGAGAGCCAGCATGGTCATATTACAAAGGGCTAGAGAGAGAAAAGCTTTCTCTCTGTCTCTCTCTTTCTCACACACACACACACACACACACACACACTGACACAAATAGACATGGTCTTGCAGTCTCACAGGGAAAAACCTTGATCACAATGTGTTTAGCTCTTTAAAGAGACAGGTGTGTTAAACAAGGGGTGTGTGTGTGTGTGTGTGTGTGTGTGTTCAGTTTCAGCATCATAAAGAGAACAATACACACAGCTGGAGGGAGGAAAAGATATAAAATATCTGTGTGTGTGTGTGTGTGGTTTTATTCTACTATGTGTTATGAATAGCTTAATAAGATCAAAGAAATTTCCTCCTCCTCCTCCCTCTCTCTCTCTCTCTCTCTCCCTCCCTCTCTCTCTCTCTCTTTCTCTCTCACTCTCTCGTGACTCGGGTTTGTTCTGTCCCCATTTTTTTCCTTCTCGTCTGTTGTACACTGAAGTGTTTATTACCGTTTTATTAATGTTCATATGGAACTGTGTGTACAGTGTGTGTGTGGGGGGGGGGGGAGTTAGGTTTAATAAGATCAATAAGACAAGTGTCAGTGTCCCCCAGTGTTGTCTAAATGTTTATAATGTAATGTTTAATAAACACTTCTGGAAGTAGGAGATGAGATACATAGCTGTGTGTGTGTGTGTGTGTGTGTGTGTGTGTATCAGAGGTGACAAGTAATGAAGTGTGATAAAGTATAAACACTTTTGTTTGTATTAATTAGTATTTCTCATGTATTTTCTGTATGTGTTATTTGTCCTTTTCGTCCCCTCTGGTATAAACAGAGACTTGTTACTGTTCAGATGATGATCACACACACACACACACACACACACGCACGCACACACAGTGTTCACACATAAATCACAATCTCCAGTAATGTCATATTACACACACGCTCTGACTTTCTAATAGAAACATGCAGTAAATGTTCATGCTGTCACTCGCACCATAGTGAGACCGGAGCTCCACCCCCATGTGGGAGGGGCAGGAACAAATCACTTCCACTAATCCCAGTTTACAGAAATGACTGGCGGCTCGTCACGGGATGAAGAGCTCTTCACTGATTGGTTAGCGCAACAAGGTGACTGACGGCTGACGCAGCTCTCTGTAATAAAACCAGAAGCAGGACGGAGTGTCTCCTCGCGCCGCTGTAACGCCTCTGTAACCCCGCTGTAACGCCTCTGTAACGCCGCTGTAACCCCGCTGTAACGCCTCCGTAACGCCTTCGTAACGCCTCCGTAACGCCGCTGTAACCCCGCTGTAACGCCGCTGTAACGCCGCTGTAACGCCTCCGTAACGCCTCCGTAACGCCGCTGTAACGCCGCTGTAACCCCGCTGTAACCCCGCTGTCTCTTCTTCATCCAGAAATCTCACGAGTGCTGAAAGTTCTTTTCTGTGTTTAAAACACTCACACTCCTTTTTATCAGGAACTCGGTCTATCAGGTCTCCAGAAGAACCCGTCTGAACTTCTCCTTCTGTCCTCGGCTCTGTTCTGTCTCAGCACAGGCACTCACACATTTATAATTTCATGAATTTAAACTAATTAATTATACGTTATTGTCCAAGTACAAATCTGTAACTCTAAATATAAAGACTGAGTGAATAAAGCAGCGCTGCGAGAGGTGGAAACACTCACAATATCACATAGAACAACATTATAACTTCATTCTAGAAGTTTTTATTTATTTATTTAAGGAGGCTTTGCTAAAGCTGCAGATTGATTCATCCTAAATTATTAAATTATCAATTTGATTTATTTGTTAAATTCTCTAATCTTTTGTTTTTTATTTATCCTATTTTTAGAGAAACCTTGATTTTTTTTCACTGATGCGGCAGATATATGAGTTTAAGGACTGTGTATGTGTGTGACACTGTAGGTGTGTGTGTGTGTGTGTGTGTGGTTGTTTCTGCGAACTTGAGAAAGAAAGTGTTCTCTTTTCAGACAAGTTTACAAACCAGGACACTTTTAGGGAACTAAGGACCATTAAAGGCCCGTTACAGTACAGTGTGTTTGATGTTCTCCTCTGTTGCTTACACACTGCTCACTGACACACAACTCTCGGTACTCAAAACACACTTTCTGTGCAGCAGTAGATGGAGGTGAACCCATGACCCCATGCCCCACTGTGTATCAGGTATAAACAGGGTTCCAGACACTGGACTACCACAACGGATACTGCACACACACTACGCAGTAGCGTTACAGTAAAGTGTGTGTCGAGGGAACAGCTGGACAGCCGGGACGTCCACAGTGCTTCTGAACTTCAGTGTTTAACTTCATATAAAAGAAAAGCGTTTAGAGAAGCCTGCACATCTGTCACTGCGACACAAGGAGCACTATGGAGCTAACTACAGCAAGTCCTCTACATACAAACATTACAACATTTCAAAAATACAAACATGCATTCGCGCATGTTCAATCGAAAAAGTTCGATCACAAGCCTGGCGTACATCGTCACGTGTGTGCTAGCGTGCATACCAAAATGTCCGGACGCGAGCGTAGAAGCAGCGGCGATGAAGCCGGTACTACCGAGAAGCACCGAGCAATAACGAGGGAGACAAAAGTGAAACTAATTGAGAGAGTTGAGCGAAAAGAAAAGATGGTAGACCTGAATTATTCAACCATCTAAAGGATTTTTGAAAAGGACAAGGACAAGATCATGACACATGTTTGTTTCATACTGTGTGTAGCCAATTGTGCTAGTATCCAAGTACTTTGACATGTTTCTTGGACTTACAAACAAATTGAACTTATGAACAAGCTCTCGGAACAGAACTCGTCCATATGTTGGGGATTTACTGTACTGATAAAAGGAAGAGAAGGAGGAAGAGGAAGAAGAACAGGAAGTTCTCATCTGAGCAGAAACCCTCCTCCATCTGAGGTTCAGGGTGATATGCAGCACAGCCTGAGAGTGAGAGATGCTGGTCTACATGTGCAGTGTAACGTGTAATTATCCTGTGTGTGTGTGTGTGTGTGTGTGTACTGTACTGCCTTACCTCACTGTTTACTGTAAGTCCTCCTGAGATCTCTGACCATTATGTTCACAGTGAAGGAGTGTCCTGTGTCCTTACAGAGACGACGAGAGGAGACCTCGCAGCATCCAGAGCAGCAGAACACGTTTAACGGAAAATAAGAAAAGAGATTACTGGAGGTTGTGATTTATGTGTGAACACTGTTTGTGTGTGTGTGTGTGTGTGTGTGTGTGTGTGTGTGCACTTTGGACAGAGTTCTTAGAAATTAGACATGCGTATGAAACTGATATACAGAGAGGCTTTTGAAGGGAACAGAGCGGGTGTGTGAGCAGACGTTCCACCAGAGCTCGCGGTAACACACTGCAGCGCATCGACTGTGTCGGGTTTCACCTGCAGAAGGTGCTTGTCCTGGATGCAGGTCCTTGGTGTGAGCGTGATCTGTCTGCGCTGGTGTGTGTTTGTGTACTTCTGCATTGTGATATTTGTGAACGATGCACATGAAGGGACATGACGGGACATGAAGGGACATGAAGGGACATGACGGGACACCGAGCCGCTCTGGATGTTCCTGGTCAGTGCGGGAGTGTCCTGGTGTGCTGCGTGGATCAGATCTATCATCTGCTCTGCTCATCTTCATGACATTTTTTCCTCACACACATTCTCAGTCCAACCCCAGGGAGAAAATCCACCACAGTCTGGAACAGCGTCAGCTTCCTGGATCCAGAACCAGCTGGATTCTTCTGTTTCATAGCTGTGACCGTGTTGATCATGTCTGAACCCAGCAGAGGAATTGTTTTCCTCTCGGTGTCTGGAGGTATGTGACGTCCTCCTTATCAGCCTGCAGCTCTGTGAGTGATAAGGCAGGCTTGTGCTGACATGAGAGGAGAAGATTGTGGTCTGGATAACACACTCCAAACCTTCCTACACTGCTGTCTGGGTGGAGAGGAGCCACCTGTGACCATGGGGAGGAGGAGGAGGAGGAGGAGGAGGAGGAGGAAGAGGAGGAGATAAATGGATATATGGAGGATCTTTGTGTTTACCTTCTTTTGTCTAGTATTTATAGATAGTGATGTATTAGAAAAGGGGTACCAAAACTTATGCAAAAAGAGCCTGTGTGGGAGAACATTCTGACCTGCAGGAGCCACAGCTGAGTCCACCTGCTCAACCTTCAGCTCTCGGTGCAACATCAGGGGTGAAACTGCAGACTGAAGGGGGCGCTCTCTCTCTCTCTCTCCCTCTCTGTCTGTATCTCTCTCTCTCTCTCTCTCTGTGTCTCCCTCTCTCTCTCTCTCTCTCTCCTTCTCTCTCTCTCTCTCTCTCTGTGTCTCTCAGTTCAGTTCAGTTCAGAAGAGCTTTATTGGCATGAATGTTAACAGAAGTATTACATTGTTGCCAAAGCGATTATAGAACATTAATTACATTAATCTAATTTTATAAACCTATGCAGTATAAACATATTAGATATGAAAGAATATTATATTAGTTAAACATAAACAAAATAGCCACCCCCCCCCAAAAAAAAAAATATATATATATATATATATGTATATACACACATACACATACATACATACATATACACATACACACATATATATACATACACACATATACACACATACATACATACATACACATAAAAAAAACAACAACAATAAATAAATAAATAAAATTACATATATACATATATATAATAATAATAATAAAAATATATAACATCAATATTAACAACAATAACAACAACTATTTAAACATTAGTGATATACAATCATTATCACCATTATTTTATTTTATTATTTTTAGTTAGTTAGGAACATTCAGGTTACGCTGTGCCTCACTGTCTCTCAGGCTCTCACACTCGGATATAAATTTTGCAGCGAGGGTAGCAGTGCGGCCTTCTCCTAAAATTATTCTCATTTTTTCATCTTCTGTTAATTTGGAATAATTTGGGATTTTGTGCGTGATGATCTCAGTGAAGGTGTTCCTTATATGTTGATATTTTTGGCAGTAAAGAAGGAAGTGCATCTCCGTCTCGACCTCACCGCTCGTACACTGAGCACACAGTCTCTGCTCTCTGGGCAGCCAGGTTCTCCTGTGTCGGCCCGTCTCCACAGCCAGACGGTGCTCACTCAGCCTGTATCTGCTCAGGATCTGTCTCTGTTTTATATCTCTGACGGTGAAGAGATACTCTGCCAATTCATATTCTCTCTTTAGGGCCCGATAGCAGTGTAGTCTGGACTGGGTTTGGGTCTGACTGTCCCAGTGCTCCAGATACACTCTCCTCATCTGATCAGTGATTTGTCTGATTCTGATGAGACTGTGGTGAGCAGTGCTGCTCTGAGACTGCAGTGTGTTAGGGGTTAGTGTGTTAGTGAGTCTCAGGACCAGCTGACAGAGGGGACTGGGTTTAGGGCCGAGCTCTTGGGTTCTCAGTGCTTCGTACTGCAGGCTGTTTTCATTACTCAATTTTAGATGTTCATAGAATTTTACTGCCCTTTTTTGGACGGCTATAATCAGCGGGAATCGACCTAATTCTGCCCTACATGCGTTAATTGGTGTTTTTCTCTGAACTTTGAGGAGATTTCTACAGAATTCTGCATGTAGGGACTCTGTGGGATGTTTGTCCCAGTGAGTGTAGTCGTGTTTACTGAGTGGACCCCAAACCTCACATCCGTACAGCGCAATAGGCGCGATGACGCTATCAAAGATTTTACACCAGATTCTAATTGGGATGTGTGTTTTGTAGAATCTTTTCTTAATTGCATATAGAGCTCTTCGTGCTTTTTCTTTCAGTGCATTCACTCCCAGATCAAAGCCTCCGGAGGCGCTGAGTTTCAGTCCCAGGTAGTCATAGTGTAACGCATGCTCTAGGGTGGTGTTTCCCAGAGTAAACATGTGTCTGTTCTCCTGAGATCTGGCCTTTTTTTGGAAGATGATAATTTTGGTTTTTGTCAGATTGACTGTCAGGGCCCAGTTCTGACAGTACCGCTCCAGCAGGTCCAGATGCTGCTGCAAGCCGTGTTCAGTAGGAGACAGCAGCACCAGGTCGTCTGCGTAGAGCAGAAATTTGACTTCCGTATTGTTTAGGGTGAGTCCAGGAGCTGCAGATTGTTCCAGTAACACTGCTAACTCATTAATGTAAATATTAAACAGAGTTGGACTCAAGCTGCAGCCTTGTCTCACCCCGCGCCTTTGAGTGAAGTATTCTGTCCTTTTGTTGTCGAGTTTTATGCTGCATTTGTTGTTCAAATAGATGGACTTGATGATGTCATATACTTTACCCCCTACACCACTTTTTAAAACCTGATAAAATAGTCCTGTGTGCCAAATCGAATCAAATGCTTTTTTAAAGTCTACAAAACATGCGAAAATTTTCTTATTGCTTTTTTGGTGAACATGTTGGTTGATTAGGGTGTGTAGTGTGTAAATATGATCAGTGGTGCGATAGTTTGGTAGAAAGCCGATCTGACTCTTACTCAGGACGCTGTGTTCGGTAAGGAAGGCCTGGATCCGGGCGTTGATGATGCAGCAGAACACCTTCCCCAGATTACTGCTCACACAGATGCCCCGGTAGTTGTTAGGGTCTAATTTATCTCCACTCTTATGTATTGGGGATATAAGCCCCCGATTCCATGTGTCAGGAAAACAGCCAGCTTGAAGAACCAGGTTAAAGAGCCTCAACACAGCACTCTTTACTACAGGAGTGCTGTGTTTAAGCATCTCTGTCCTGATGCTGTCTGGACCACATGCCTTCCTGTCTTTAAGGTTTTTCAGTGCGTCAGTCAATTCATCTAGTGTAATTTGGTAATCAAGCGGGTTTTGGTTATTTTTTATGATGGTTTCTAAATTTTCTAGTATATTTTGGATGACTTTTTGATTTGTTGTAAGATTTTGTGGGGAGATTTCTTTAAAAAGTGATTCAAAATAGGTTGTCCATATTTTTGGATCTTTTATCGATGGGTCCTGCGTGTGTGTCGGGTTCAAGCTGTTCCATTTTTTCCAGAACTGGTTTTCATTGATGGATTCTTCAATTTCTCTTAGTATCTGATGGTAGTGCTGTTGTTTTTTCTTATAAAGTATCTGTTTATAGTTCTTTAGTGTTTCACAGTATTTTTCTCTGAGTTCAGTGTTTTGTGGTATTTTGTGTTTTTGGTTGGACAGCTGTCTGAGCTGTTTTCTTGCAGATTCACACTCCTCATCAAACCATTTTTCAGTGTTGGATTTTTGTTTATGGTGTTTGTTTGTTTTACACAGATTAGCTTTAGTTGCTGATATGTGGTAAATTTTATTTATTTGCTCTACTGCGAGGTTTACACTGGTTTGATTGAGTTGGAACTCAGTTGTTAGGAAGGTGTTAATGAGATTAGTAACCTCTGTAGAACTCATTGCGTTAGAAAGTTCAGACACACTGTTAGGACTACATTTATAGCCCTGATTAAGGTTCAGTAGTTTGTAGTTTTCTTTTGTGTTAATTTGCTGCTGGATTCTTTTAAGGAAGACATTAATTTGGCAGTGGTCTGATAAGGGTAGCTGTGGTCTGACAGTGAAGGCACTTATGCAGGAGGGGTCCATGTCAGTGAGAGCGTAGTCGACTACACTCGACCCGAGAGCTGAGCAGTAGGTGTACCGACCTAAGGAGTCTCCTGGGATCCTACCGTTAAGTATGTACAGGCCCAGGCCTCGACAGAGCTGCACCAACTCTTTACCGTTCTTATTTACTACAGGATCTGGGTTGACTCTTTCTTTTGTTGTAGGGGTTAAATTGGGAAGTGTGTTAAATATTTTCTCTTTTTGGTGAAGATCCGTGGTGTCACTTGCCAAACCTGTCCTGGCGTTAAAGTCTCCACACAGCAGTACATTTCCCTGAGCCTGGAAATGGCATGTTTCTGTGTGGAGGTCGTGGAAAAAGTCTTCGCTGTAGTAAGGGGACTCTGCAGGTGGAGTATAGACTGCACAGATAAACAGACTCTTCTCATTGTTCACTACACCTCGTCTGAGCTGAAGCCAAATATGTGTGAGCTCTTTTTTTACAACAGACAGGTAAGGTGTAAGATCATCTTTATACCAAATTATAACTCCACCAGAGTCTCTGCCATGTTTTATGTTGGCTCTTTTAAAGGATGGTAGTATAATTTCTCGGTAGCCTGAGGGACAGTGAGTTTCCGCGTCTGAACGGCACCATGTCTCCAACAATATCAAAATGTCATGGTGTGCGTTTTTTAAAAAGTCTGCATTTAGGGTTTTAGTTCCCAAAATGGAAGAACATAAACCCTGAACATTCCATGAACTTATAGAGAGTGATTTCATTTTTTTTTCTTTTAAACTAAGTTAGTGATAGTAGAGACGAAATAGAGGAATTAAAATATTTAAAATTTGTATATAATTCTGGAACGACATTACTAATAAACATGTATATAGAGGATTTACTTGTATTAGAGATACCCTCCAGTACTTATACAAGTATTTTACAAATTAGTTGGAGTAGTTGTCGCACCTCTCCAATTTCTGTTGAGTTTGGGTGTGTTTTACCTTGAACTATATCAGCATATGAGAGGTGCTGCAGGGGTGGAAGAGGTTGAGCTTCATTATAAGTTGCCTTCTGCCACAGGGTGTTTCTGAAGCGGGGATCCTGCCTTTGTGTTGGTCTGGATTCGGTTCTTGCAGTCTGTGCTTTGCTAGTGTGAGATTTGATGGACTTTGAGTTGTTGACGATGGTTTTGCTGTGTTGGGCTTTCAAAGGGTGTGTGCTGTAGGTCATATGTCTTCTATGTTCAGGTGGTTGGTAGGGTGTGTGGTTGTTAGTAGGTGGTCTTTGACTTTGGAAGTTTTTTGGCCTGCTGAACTTCGGATTGTTTTGGTCTCTCTTGAGTGCAGCATCCTTTAGATTTTTGGCGAAGAGTCTGATTCCGTCCTGGTGTAGGTGCACATGGTCAAATAGGTGTTCATCTGTTATGGTTGGATGCTGTGCAATGGTGGTGTTGGGGATGATGGAGCATTCTTTGGTTATATTTTCATTGATTTTTTTGATGAACTTCCAGGAGTAGTCTCTTCTGGGTAAAACTGTTGAGATGATTATATTGGTTTGTGGAAACACCATGTGAGCTTTTTCAGTTATCTTTTTCATTAAGTCTGCTACTTTCCCTCCTTTGGAGTGTAAATCATTTGTGCCAGTGTGAATCACTATATTTTGGGGCGTTTGAAGTTTGGATTGGCAGAGTAGCCTGAGTGCACTATCAGTAGTGGGACACCAGAACTTTGCGACTCTGTGTGTGGGGAACAGCTTTCTGTGATTTAAAAATTTGCCATTGGAATCTATGAGAATTGCAGTCTTGGGGTGTTGTGAATGGTTGGTGGGCTGGATTGAGGGTTGGTTGGTTGGTTGGGTGGTTAACTCGCTGGTTGGGGGGTTTGTTAACTGGTTGGTCTGTTGGGTAGCTATTTGACTGGTTGATGGGGTAGCTAACTGGCTAGTTGATGGGGTGGCTAATTGGCCAGTTAATGGGGCGGCTAATTGGTTAATCAGTGGGGTGGATAATTGGCTGCATGGTGGAATGGCTAACTGGCTGGTCGGTGGGGCGGCTAACTGGCTAGTTAATGGGGCGGCTAACTGGCTAGTTAATGGGGCGGCTAACTGGTTAGTTGATGGGGCGGCTAACTGGCTAGTTGATGGGGCGGCTAACTGGCTAATTGATGGGGTAGATAATTGGCTGCATGGTAGGATGGCTAACTGGCCAGTCAGTGGGGCAGCTAACTGACTGATCTGGTTGATTTGTTGGGTGGCTAGTAGGTTGTGTGTAGGCTGGGGGTCAGTGGTGGTGTGGGTGTTCTTGACATGAATGTGGGACTGTTCGGATATCTCAGTTAAGGTGTTGAGCTGCTGTTTAAGATTTATAATCAGAGACTCTTTTTGTTCTAGTTTGTCCTTAAGTGTACACATCTCCTCTCTGAGGAATTTGTTGTCTTTTTGGAGCTTGTCCATGTTTTTTTCCAGTTGTCCTATTCTGGTCTGAGTCTGTTTTTTAAGCTGTTGTGTTTCCTCTCTCACTTGTTGGATTGTTTCACTGTCTTGTAGTTTACTCTCCTTGAACTCCATGATTTCCATCTCTAAGAGGGAGAGACACTCTTGTATGCGTTGTACAGACACTGCAGATCGGGGTGTGTGAGGGGGGTTTGGGGAGTGTGAGGAGTGGAGACTGGGCTGTGTGTGTGAGGATGGCTGCGGGGGAGGGTCACATGCAGAAGGATCAGGGGGAGGAGGGGGGCAAGTCTCTGAGCTGGGATGGGCTTCTGTTAGGATTTTTTTTTTTTCTTTCTCAGCTAAAGCTTTTAGCTCATTAAATTCAGTTTGAAACTTTGCCAGGCTGGATTCTGGTCCCTGAATCATTACAGTGCCGTTGTTATACAGGTTGATGTTAAATTTGGGAGTGGTGTCAATGTACAGTTGTCTCATAGCTTTGTTTCCAGCCATCTTCAAGCCTTTATTGGCTGAGAGGAGGGCCGTGTGCCAGGCATTCGGTTGCTCTGTGTAGAACAGCAGGTCTGCTTTCATTATTTTATCATTTAATATCATAAAATCAGCTCTAAGAGTCTCAGGAAAGTCTCTCAAAATCTTAGCTTTGTATTTTTTCTTGCCATTTTCAGTAGTTATGTCATCTGGGTAGCTGATAGCAAGTGTGTTAAAACTCCACTCCTCAGATTTTTCAAAAATAGCCATCTGTAACTGTCACTCTGTAACTGTCACTCTGTAACTGTCACTCTTAGCTGTGATGCTAGCAGCTAGGGGATATTTATATTAGCAGGTTGAAAATAATAATATCAGTTCCTACCTGCCTTTTTGAAATAGATTTCTTTTATTTATATTTTAATGAAGTGCT
Source organism: Clarias gariepinus (assembly GCF_024256425.1). Lineage (NCBI taxonomy): Eukaryota > Metazoa > Chordata > Actinopteri > Siluriformes > Clariidae > Clarias > Clarias gariepinus. Next base: position 29,005,788 of record NC_071121.1, on the reverse strand, counting down.
TTTCTTCAGTTTCCTCTTGTTTTTCTTATTCTTTAGTTGATGTCCTACAGCTGCTCTGTGTTTTGTGTCTCTATTAGTGAATTCTTAGGTTCTTTGGGTAAAATTGTCAATTTTTCTTTTTTTTTCTTTTTTTTTCCTTCCTCCCTTTGTTCAGTGTGTTCTCAGGTTGTTTAGCTTTAAGTTGGTATCGTTCTTCTTTTTCTTCTCTACTTGAAACCAACAAAAGTTTAAGTTTGTTCAGGAGCTCATATTTTTGCTGCTGTCAGTTCAGAACTCTCTCCCTCTCTCTCTCTCCCTCTCTCTGTCTCTCTCTCTCTCTCTCTCTGTCTCTCTCTCTCTCTCTCTCTCTCTCTCTCTCTCTCTCTCTCTCTCTCTCTCTGTCTCTCTCTCTCTCTCTCTCTCTCTCTCTCTCTCTCTCTCTCTCTCTCTTTCTCTCTCTCTCCCTCTCTCTCTCTCTCTCTCTCTCTCTCTCTCTCTCTCTCTCATCACATGACGCTTAATACACAACATCACACACACAATGTTTCCTAATGGACTAGTGAAACTCAGCCCCCCCCCCCCCCCCCCTCCCCCCCCACACACAGGTACTTTACATATAAACAAAGGATTCTCTCCATACACACACACACACACACACACACACACACAAGCACACACACACATCTGACAAAAAAGAGACAAAAACACACACCCTGCTAACAACAGTTTCACTAGCAGTACACAAAACTTACACACACACACACACACACACACACACACCACTGAACCGTTCTCTGGCTGACGCTGGTGTGACGCAGTGCATTGTGGGGATCGTTTGATGAAACAAGAGAAACTAAATAATAAAAAGTATTGGGCGTGTCAGTGTGTGTTACAGAATATTAAAGAATTGCTTTACACACTTACACACACACACACACACGCACACACACTCACACACACACATAGTGAAAGTGTATGTTATTACTGTGTGTGTGTTTAAATCTGTAAATGAGATGTTAATAACTGTAACTGTGACTCTCTCTCACACACACACGCACACACACACACACACACACGCACACACATCAGTGTCATTTATAGTTCTTATCGTAAACTCTCTAAATATCATGATGTAATAAACACTCATCTGTATATGACAATTATTTATGAGTAAGTAATAGATTAGTGCACGTGTGTGTGTGTGTGTGTGTGTGTGTGTGTGTGTGTGTGTGTGTGTGTGTGTGTGTGTGTTACACTAAAATCCTCCCTGACAGCAGGGTGTGAAGAAGCCTTATGATCATAAACAGTGATTACTTTCCTCAGTCAGCGCTCCTCAGTGTGGTTACACACACACACACACACCCACACACACACACACACACACAAACACACACACGCTGAGATTAAAGACTGAGATTGTACTAAGGGGACATGTTTCTATCTCCCTTTCTCTGTGTGTGTGTGTGTGTGTGTGTGTGTGTGTGTGTGTGTGTGTGTGTTAATGGGTTTGACACTCAGGCTGTAAGTGAGTGTGAACAAAAGCAGAGTCGGTGCTGAAGCTCACAGTCACATCAGAATCACACGTGATGACTCTCACACCTCCAGCGCGCCGCTTCATGTGTCTGTGAGGGCGGGGCTCGGGAGGGGGAGGGGCTTAATACTCTCGAACCCAGCGTGAGAAACAGGAAGAGAGGAGGAGCGCGCCGTGTCACTGTAAACCTCCTGCACTTTCACAACAGCGTGTGGAACCGACTCACAGCCCTGGTGAGAAAGCTCCTCCTGGAGAACATCCAGGTGAAGAGCGGAGACACCGCCGTGGAGGTCCGCCATAAAAGCATAAAGACCTCGCACCTTTCCTCTGTGATGTCACTAAAGAATCTTCTTAGGTTTCGGAGGGAAAAAGAGTGACAGAGCACGCATATTCAAAATCAGAACAAAAGAAACTAAAGGAGGTGGATGAGAACGCCCTCCCTCTCCATGACCGGTATCTACAAGAACCTCTAGAGACGCCTGTCTCACCCAGGACACACCCTGTCTCACCTCCTCCCTGTCTCACCCCCAGGACACACCCTGTCTCACCTCCTCCCGTCTGTCAGCACTACAGAACCCCGTACCCCAAAACTCCCAGGAACAGTTTCTTTCCTTGATCAGTCCCACACACACACACACACACACACACACAGCGACAGGCTACTCACACACTTCCCTACATCACTGCTACTTACACACTCACTTTATGTATATCTGTTACGTCCTCCGATCTGTCACACCACCCCACTGTCTTTAATCTGTAGAGTTACTGAGTGGTGTGGAGTTACTGTGTATAGCGTTTTGTTTATAACACGTGTACAGTGTGTTACGTTGCTCTGAACGTTCAGAGACGCAAACAGCTGAAATTAAATTCCTTTTGTGTGTGTCAACGTAGGTAGCAAATAAAACCCGATTCTGATCCTGAAAAAACAAATAAGGAGGTGAAGATGAAGGTGACTTTCCCTTTTTATATTCCCTTCTTCCCTCATATTTACAGTATATATATATAACTGTGTGCAGGAGAGAGTGAAGAAAGAAAAGGACAAATATGGTGATAATAATAATAAGAAGAAGAAGGATGTAGTGAGCCTGGCTGGATGGACTTAAGAAAGAAGGGATGTGTGTGTGTGGTGTGGAAAAGGGCATGAGAGAGTAACGTGAGGAAAACAAAACTACACATAATACATGATTAAAGAATAGAAAGCACTGAGTGATGAAGAGGAGTTTTAAAAGCAGGTAGAAAGAAAAACAGGAAGGATTGAAAAGAAAGAAAAGAGAGGAGGAAGGAGGACAGGAAGGGTGTGTGTGTGTGTGTGTGTGTGTGTGCACCTGTGTGTAAAAAGCAGCTCATTAGTGTGATGGAGAGACTCTTATCTTCATGACGAACGAGTGGAGCGGAGTGTTTGTGAGGGAAAGACGAGTGAAAGAATGAAGGAGTGCTGAGAAAGAAAAACACAGAGACAACCGAGGACAGAGACGAGTCATTAATCACAAGAGTGTGGAAGAGTGTGTGTTCTTTATTTTTGTACAGCATGAGGAGCTCTACACACACTGCAGGGTTATAACAATACAACAACACACACACACACACACACACACACACACTGACATGGAGATCGAAACCTGTTGCATCAGTTTATTAGAATCAGTGTTAAAGAGAGGATACAGAAAGGTTTACGCCTTGTTTACACTAAGTTGTCCTTCTTTGGTGCTCAGACAAATACACTCCCTGTTCGGTAATCGGAGAGTGAATCACAGATGAGAAATGGAAAAAGTAGATTAATATCTATTGGTACAGGTGTTTGTTTACATTGAGACAGTAGCGCATTAGTAGATTATTTTACAGTAGATTATTAAATCCCACACATAACTGTTCATAACATCACTTTTACTCCACATTTAGACTCACTGATGGTGCAGATTAAACTTCAGACAGAGATCTAAGGACTGCAGGAGATTCAGTAACGTCTAGACGGATGGTTTTGTGTGATGCTGAGACAGACAGAAAGACAGACAGACGGAAATGTTTTAGTCCTCCAGTGGATATCAGTGAGAGAGTTAGTTCTCACTCAGAACCTGTTTATTATTTACAGAGGTGTCAAGTAAGGAAGTACAAATACTTCATTACTTTACTTAAGTAGAAGTTTGGGGTATCTATACTTTACTGGAGTAATTATTTTTCAGCTGACTTTTCACTTCTACTCCTTACATTTTCATGCAGTTATCTGTACTTTCTACTGCTTACATTTTAAAAATAGCCTTAGTACTCCTATTTTATTTCAGCTCATCATTTAACAACAACAAACAAAGAAAAAAATATCTGGATATACTGCGCCGTCTGGATAGAGTAAATTTGATTGTGGTTGGATGAGAAGTATAAACATACCATTTCCACAGTAGTACACATATATGGTTCTTTAATGTATTTGCATTGTACTAAAATGAATTCTTTTTTAATTGCCATATACAGAATCCCAAATCACTATGGCCGTTAAAAAATACAACAAAAACACAACAACACATTTTTCTTTTTGTTTATAAGGTGTTAGTGCAGTATATAGGCCCGTAGGTCTTAATGCTTTTTCCCCCTCATGTTACTTTTATACTTTAAGTAGTTTTAAAACCAGTACTTTTACACTTTTACACTTTTACTTGAGTAAAAAGCTTGAGTTGATACTTCTAAAGAAGTCTTTTTAAACCCTAGTATCTATACTCCTACTCAGGTAATGGGTGTGAATACTTTTGCCCCCACTGCTCAGTTATATACTGTAGAGACAGCACGTGTTTCAGAAAATGAAACAATGTAACAATGTAACTTCGTTGTTTATATTTGTGTTTATTTAGAGTTCTCTTTAATGAGCAGGGCTCCGCCTCGCGCTCCCTCACGCGCTCAGGTTTCTGTTTATTCATGAACTCGTTACAGTTGAGCCAATCACCGGCGTGGGGGCGGGTCCAGTGGGCGTGTCCGGGGGCGTGGTCTCGGGGCGGAGTGGCGAGTCTGCACAGTTCACTTTTACTTTTTCGGATTCTTGAAACACTGCGGGTCGAAGAGTGTGTGTGTGTGTGTGTGTGTGTGTGAGAGAGAGAGTTACACAACTCAGTGTTTATTATCATCCGCGCTGTTTTTACTGGACCACCGTGTGTGTGTGTGTGTGTGTGTGTGTGTGTGGGACATGTCCGCGGGACTCGCGCCTCTCCGGTGATACGGACCGAGTGTGTGTGTGTGTGTGCGGGCGCGCGCCGGAGCAGGACCACACGGGATCTAAACCTTCCAGAAGACACGGACACGGGGACACACGGAGACACGGAGACACACACGGACACACACACACTGTATTTTCCCGGTTATGTGGATTTACTGCTCTAATGTCGGAGAGTTAAAGTTCCTCGGCGGTGTGTGTGTGTGTGTGAGATCAGTGCACAGCCTGAGTGTGTACCGGAGAGATGGAGCGCGCGCACTCGGTGTGGACGGTGTGTGTGTGTTTGTCCTTCATCAGTCTGAGCATCTGGAGTTCAGCAGAGGAAGGTAAGACCTGTCTGTCTGTGTGTGTGTGTGTGTGTGTGTGTGTGTGTGTGATATAATTACACTAGGTTATAGAGTCAGCAGATCTGATAATAAAGTTGGTGCTGATGGGGAGAAGCTCCAGTGAGAGTGTGAAGATCTGAGGAGGAACCTTCAGTGTGGCACCACATCAACTCATCAGTCAGCTGAGGAACCTGAGAGTCAGATGTAGATAGGGTTTTCCTCATCTGTTACACACACACACACACACACACACACACACAGAGTATGTAGAGAGCGTTCCTCTCAGAGACTGGAATGTGCTCGGTTCTGGAGTATTTAAGGGGGACGAGGAGCCCCTCGAGACTCACCCTGACCTACGCGCCCCTCTGCTCCCAGTCGGTCCAATACTTGCCAAGTCCTTTCCACTAGGTTGTCGGGTCGATGGTCAACTCTATTTCTGAATTTCGTCCGATCTTAAAACGCCCCTTAGAACTCTTTACACATGTTCTGCTCGACTCCAGATGTTCAGGCGAGTGTAAGAGACATCCCGGCTGCGTCTGATGTTCTGATGTTCTTCTTTCTTGGTGTGTTAGTCAGGGTGTGTGTCCCGAGTCTGGGGATAAAAGCCTCTCCGGTGATCAGAGTGTGTGTAGAGAGTCGTACAGTCAGGCCCAGTTAGGCCGCTGCCTGATTCCCCTCTGTGTCTCGAACCCTCACCGACGCGTCAAGGTCCGGAAACTTATACATGTCTTAAAACCCTCTGTGTAATATCAAACACTCACTCTCGTCACATCACACACACTGGTAATGATCAACTCTTATTAACTCTCTCTGCTGTTGAGTTTATAATGTTTATATTGTACAGAGTATAGACATATAATATCTATATAACAGTACATGAGCAGAGTATTAAAGACTCCTAACTAATTAATTAAAGTCATAATGAATATAAAACAGCTGAACACAGACCTCACTCTCTCACAACTCTCTGTTCATCTTCTCATCTTCATCTTCTCATCTTCATCTTCTCATCTTCTCATCTTCATCTTCTCATCTTCATCTTCTCATCTTCATCTTCTCATCACTCTCTCTTTTATTTTTATAAATGATTTCACCTTCCTGTCTTACTGAAGTTCCTGCTATTGTCTCTCTTATTGCATTATTATTACCAAAAGTACTGAATGAAACACACACACACACACACACACACACACACACACAGACACACACACACATAAATATAAACCTAAAAAAAATTATTTTAATTTGTGAAATAAAAAAAAGTATTGTAGTTTATTTAAGTAAAGAATAAGATTTTAATTCCGTAACTAAAATCTAAATCAGCATAAATTTAACATAAAAATAATTTGACCTGCATTTTTAAACACACACACACACACACACACACACACTCCAATAATTTATATAAACAACTAATTTAAATATATGTACAGTATATATTTATTTATACCAGTTGTGTATTAAATAAAGGGAATGCTAAGTTTTAGAATACACACACACACACACACACACACACACACACAGTGTTCTAAAAATTAACACACAAAATCTAAACTCTGAAATAAGATCTTTTATTATTCAGTTTAATCACAAAATAATTAATTTTAAATACTTTAATTTATCAATTTATTTAAAACAAAAAAATTGGACACAAACTTCTCTCTCTTTCTCTCTCTCTTTCACACACACGCACACACACACACACACACACGCACACACACACACTATTTCTGGCCGAGGATTTTGTGTTCACTTGATATCAAACTTATTTAATCTGGAGAATAACTCATAATTAAATAAATAAATAAATAAATAAACAAACAAACACTCGTTCTATAAAGAATACTTGGGGCTGAATGACAGAATTAAACCCCAGGTGGTGATTAGTGTGGGACCAGCGATTGTCAGTTTATCTGCTCTGTGTAAGTGTTTAATGTAGAGGTTAGTATTAGATGGTGTTTATGGAGGCTAATGGCTAATAATCATGTTAAAGATAATTCTTGACAAACTCTTGATAAGTTCTGCCTATGTGTGTGTGTGTGTGTGTGTGTGTGTGTGTGTGTGTGTGTGTGTGTGTGGGTGTGTGTGTGTGTTACTGTAATACACTGCAGTGTTTGTGTATAAATAATCAGACGCAGATTAGATTGTTGTGATTAATCGTGCAGCTCTCACGGAATTCTACACTTTAATGTTTATGGAAAGAAAGAAACACATTTATTACAATCCTGCTCACAGCTAACCCAGTGTGTGTGTGTGTGTGTGTGTGTGTGTGTGTGTGTGTGTGTGTATACACTGAGTTTTACATTTATAAATTACATTTATATTATAATAATAATAATATTGTATTTATTTTTAAGAAGGTATAAACGTTTCTTAGTGTGTGTGTGTGTGTGTGTGTGTGTGTGTGTGTGTGTGTGTGTACTCCTTAAAGATTAGCAAAACTTGCCTTAATGAAAACAATCTGTGACACTCGTATGAGAGACAGATGTGTGAAGTGAACACTTATGAGCTCCTGTCCTCATAAATACTACTAACACACACACACACACACACACACACACACACACTCCCCTGCAGTGAAGACGAATGGTGCGCTGGTGGTTTTGGTACTCGGGGCTCGTGTGTGATTTATGGTCTGATTTTTTTTTTTAAAGTCAACATTAAAGCAAGTTCTTACAAGAACCTCATCGGAGTGTGTTTGTCTCCTAACACACACACACACACACACACACACATGGTTATTGTGACCATATGAGGAATTATAAGTTTAGAGAAAGTGTAATAATCAGCGGTGAGTGCTGCGCTGCGCGAGCGTCACACTGCGGCCTCCGCACTGAGCGCAAACACACACACACACACACACTCAGTCATTACACAGACAGTACATGTGTGTGTGTGTGAGTGCGTTTAAGATAAACATACAGCAGTAAACATTTAAGAAAATAATATTTAAGAAAATAAATAATTTTGTCAGTTTTTTGTAAATTGTTTCCGTAAATAACATTAAACAACAAACTTTAATAAACAAACAGTCTGTACAGGGTTCTGTTACTGCACCTCCACAGCTGTGTGTGTGTGTGTGTGTGTGTGAGTGTGTGTGTGAGTGTGTGAGTGTGTGTGTGTATGAGTGTGTGTGTGTGTGTATGTGTGTGTGTGTGTGTATTAGTGCGTGTGTGTGTATTAGTGTATGAGTGTATGTGTATGAGTGTGTTTGTGTGTGTATGTGTGTGTGTGTGTATGAGTGCATATGTGT
>NC_071121.1:28957500-28982500 GCF_024256425.1 Clarias gariepinus | reverse complement strand
ATACCCTCCTGGGGTAGAAAATGATCCATCAAGACCCGATGGCAGACACGGTACACGCTGAGACAGTGCTGACCATGCTTACTCCTACGCAGGCTTTAATGATCAAACTGTACGAAAGGGTCTGAGAAAGGTCCTGAACACCATTCTGGACAACTTGGAACATGGAATTGCATCTCAAACCTTTTTCTGGTTTGAAGGAAACCATGTTTTTGATACGGGTTTTGATACGATCTAAAAGCGAAGGTGTAATGACCCACACTTCATGTACCAACACAGCTAACCCAGTACAACCTCGGAATGATTACGATGATCTTATCCGGATCAGGATGCCAGAACTTGTCGAGACTGTACCCGAGTTATGATATGGAGCAGGGCTTCTTGCTGGAACACGGTCACCAGTTCTGTGCCAGATTTCAGAAGCCTTTAAAACTGTAAATGGCTGAATACTCTCAGGTCAGATTGGGCCACAACTGCTCGAGTCCCCAGAAAGCAGATTATTCCTGGCCAAATTTGTTGGAGTTTTGGCAGAAAAGATAACCTTGTAAAGCTAAATGCTGCTTACTGTTGAGTCAGTAGACGTTTTTTTGGGCCATGTATCAGTATAAAGAACATTTCTATTTTTATTACACATTATAGTTTTATATCTGTAATTCTAAGAAACTTGGCACAATGATGTCCTTTCTAACCAATAAAGTTGATTTTAATTAATTGAACCTAATTTATGATTCAGGGATTTTTGCAAGTAGTCCATGTGCAAATTGTGTGGAATTATATGTAGAGCCTCAGGGCAGAACTGGCACAGTTTGATAGCCAAAGGTTGCTAAGGGGTAACTACGGTCACCACTGAGGCACAATGGAAATATAAAGAAATCAACTTTTCCTCAAGGTCTACCATGAGTGCTACTGGCTTCAGGAGAGTACTTGTGCAATCTGGACCTTGAATCTTCTTCAAGTCTTTTCCCCACCAAGCTGTCTGGGGACTCATGTGGAACGCACTGGTATTGGATTAACTCTTCCAAATGCAGATAAATTTCAGTTGCTCATGGTGATATTGTGGCATTGTGGTTAGCGCTGTGCCCTCGCACCTCCAGGGTTGATGGTTTGATTCCTGCTTTGGGTCTGTGTGTGTGGAGTTTGCATGTTCTCCCCGTGCTTGGTGGGTTTCCTCCGGATACTCCAGTTTCCTCCCACAGTCCAAAGACATGCAGGTTAGGCTAATTGATGTTGAAAAATTGCCCATTGTGTGTGTGTCTGTGCCCTGCAATTGATTAGCACCACATCCAGGGTGTACCCCACCTCATGCCCTGAGTCCCCTGAGATAGGCTCCAGGCCTCCCATGACCCTGTACAGGATAAGCGCTGTGAAGAATGAGTGAGACTCTGGTTCCCTACCACAGTGGAAACAAAAGAGATAAAGTGGAATAAGGTCAGGAGAAACCTTCACTTCACCACAGATTACAGGTCATTACAGACCTTCAGGGATTCATCAGCTCGTTCTACCTTCAAAGGTGCTTCAAAGTATGTGATGAATAAAGTTTAATTACCGTCACTCCTGCATCCTGAACTTTTCCCCTCCTGCTGCCTTGGTCTAGGTGGAGCGCTCCATCTAAACTAAACTCGTCCAGGTCACCATGACGAGCTCGTGCATGCTCACACACTTCCTGCTTTGCTACCACTTTGGAAACGGGTTGATGATCCTTTGCAGGAAAACATCTGACACTCTTCAATATGCGCATCACTAAATCTGTCACTCGAGGCCTACCCCTGCCACCCTGCTCATGTCATGGAGGAATGTCCTGCTGCTCAAACAATAGAGACGCACAGAATGACGTTCTTTCAAATCACGCCGCACCCAACAGAGGAGATGCAAATTAACATGGATACACACACACACACACACACACAAAACCTCTGTTAGGAATGTTCTGTCCATCAAATGAAAAGTGTCTGCTTGTGTGTTGCTGGAATAACACCCTCTGGAATGTTGGAATGTCCTGTCACAGGAGATCATCCTCAACATTGTCTCAGAGGGTTGTGTGTGTGTGTGTGTGTGTGCGTGTGAAACGTGTTTAGATTTACATATAAACAAGTAAAAATGTCAAGAATGTAAACACCCTTTCTTTTACTCCTGGGAAACCTAAAGCTAATCTAGTCAAAGAATTTTAGCCTTAGAAGTGCTTATTAGAATATTAGGCCACGCCCATCAGGAGCGCCAGCTGTCACGTTTCTGTCTCGGGATCTCTGATGGACGATGAACAGAGACTCTCGGCATGGAGTTATCATAATTAGTGCTTTTATTAATTAGTTTGTTTGTTTGTTTGTTTGTTAGGTTGTTGCTGGATGGCCGTCCCTCTCTGTCTCAGTGTGTGTCAGTGACCGAGTGGCTCAAGGGCATCAAAATGGAGCGATACGAGGAGAACTTCATCCAGGCCGGGTTCACCACATTAGACCTCATCTCTCAGATCAGCACTGAGTGAGTAACACACACACACACACACACACACACACACACACACACCTTCTCTCCTGTTTATAGTTACTGCGATTTCAGAATGTTATTTATCATCATAGTGTGTGGTCTGTCTTGTGTGTGTGTGTGTGTGTGTGTGTGTTGGGAGCGATGTGTTTGGTTTATGGGAGACAAGATTAAATAAAAGACTGTGATGTTAAAGATAATACCGGCACCTGTGTATCTGTGTACTCCACGGTCCCGAAGTAACTCTCCTCCCCCCAACCCCCCCTCTCCCCGTCTCTCCACCCCCCTCACCCCCCCTCTCACCCTCCCCCTGTTCCCATCTCAGGGACCTGCTGCGTATCGGTGTCACTCTGGCTGGTCATCAGAAGAAGATTCTCTCCAGCATCCATGCCGTTAGAGTCCAATCCAAAAACTGAACACACACACACGACGGAAAGGTTTCCTTCCCATGATCCTTTGCACTTCGAGACCACTACACATGACGAGGAATGACATCATCAGTCACATGCACCAGTCACCTCTCACTCTGTTGGTGGACGTCCTAGTGCCTGCTCCTCGTCCGTTTTCCCCTCGGGCCTGATGACATCACACACTGTCTTATTCAGGGTCTAATTTAACTTGTTCCTTTTTTTTCTTCTTTCTTTTTTTTTTTTTTTTTACACAAAACGAACTATGATGTCACTATGCATCGGCGTGCCTCGTAGACCAACCACTGTCCGGTGTTCCGCGGTGTCGTCGCCTGATGGGCTTTGTACATGCGGGTGTTTACATGCGGGTGTTCAGGAGAACAGACGCCTTCCCATCATGCCTTGCACTTCCAGCCCAGTACAGACGACATATGACAGAGACTGTCTTCGAGGAATGACATCACACTATGGAACTTCATGACATTTAGGAATTATGATGTATTTATGACACGGTTTATGGTGTTTAAACCCGAACTGGATAATCGCTCAATCACGTGCTGTCATTCCTGACACTTCCTGTTTCATGTTATGCTCAAAGTGTCTCTGCAGCGAATGACATCACATTGTTAAATGGTGACATCATTATGACATCATTATGACATCACGGTGCCTAGCAGACCTATCACTGTGTGCTGTTCCATGGTGCCTGAAGCTGATTGGCTCTAATCCTTCCTGCGCTTTAGTTTTGAGAAAAGACTTGTAGGTTGTGAAGTTGCCTTGACAGCAGTTGCCGTGGTAATTGTGTTGCTATGACGGCTTCATGACATCATGGCTCCGTCCCCTTTCCCTTAAGGTCTGGACCAATCAGGATCCAGGAAGCAAGACGGAGGTCCACCGGTAGCGTCCAGCCTTAAATGTTGCCATGGAAACTGCCGCTTTGCATTCTGGGAGTTTAAAATAGGAATCTTCATATTGAAGGTCCGTTATATTTGAATGAGCCGATTATTATATTTTGTATGAATAGTTTTGTATGAAATAAATAATTGAATAAAATATAAAAAAAAAGGAAATGAGTTGAGACGTCAGTGACAGTGAGTGTGATCATAAAGGGGAAGATTCTGAACAATGGCCACGCCCACCACACCCTGAATAGAGTAGTTTATTTACACACACACACACACACAATAAATAGTAAAGCTGAATGTTATAGTCTGCACCATGTTGCACATATAACGTTTCAGTGTTAGCAGCATTAGCACCAGAGTTAGCATTTGCATATCTGCTCTATGGTGTGTGGTATCTAGCATGTCTGTAAAGCATTAGCATTTAAAGGTAGCGTGTTTTTTTTTTGTTCGGAGTTTAAACTTCTTAAATCTCATGCAGTAACGCGTTCACTGTAGCACTACGGTCTGGGGAGGGGGAGGGGGGATGGGGTAGGGGCGGGTTTCACTCTTCTCTCACCCTTTCCTGTTTATTCTCTCCATCATTTACTCTATTGCTCCTCAAATCTGAGTAGAGTTCAGTCGCTTATCCCAGTGTGTGTGTCTGTGTGTGTGTGTGTGTTTGGGGGGGAATGGGCGAGAGAGCGAGAGAGGGGCAGCGAGGCTAAAAAGATAAACAGGGGGAAGGAAAGAGGGAGTGAAAAATTCATAGCATACTTTGTGGAGACAAAACAGCTGGCTTAGATTTACAGAGAGAGAGAGGGAGAGAGAGAGAGAGAGAGAGAGAGAGAGAGAGAGACAGACAGAGAAAGAGAGAGAGACAGAGAGAGAGAAAGGGAGAGAGAGAGGGAGAGAGAGAGAGTACTCTTATTTTATATATATTTATTTATTGTTACCCTCGCTATACTGTGTTAATTTTTCTCTCCAGTCCTGGTATTATTCAATTCAGTTCAATTTTATTTGTATAGCGCTTTTAACAATCGACAACGTCACAAAGCAGCTTTACACAATCAAAAGAATTATTTAAGTTTGTATGAAATGTGAATTTGTATGAAGCAAAATGGTCAGTTTGTCCCTGGTGAACGAGCCGAGGGTGACAGTGGCAAGGAGAAACTCCCTGAGATGGTAATAGGAAGAAACCTTGAGAGGAACCAGACTCAACAGGGAACCCATCCTCATCTGGGTGATAACAGATAGAAATAACATCATGTGTGTTGTGCAGGTGAAAGTACAATATAACAGAAGTTGTGTAGATTAACATGAAGTTAAAATCACAGGGAGCCAATGGAGTGAAGATAAGATAGGGGTGATGTGCTCGTATCTTCTGGTTCTAGTGAGGACTCTCGCTGCTGCATTCTGGACTAGCTGAAGCTTATTTATGTATCTAGCTGAACAACCAGACAGTAAGGCATTACAATAGTCCAACCTAGAGGTGATAAAAGCATGAACTAGTTTTTCTGCGTCGTTTAGCGACAATAAATTTCTTATTCTGGCAATATTTCTGAGGTGAAAGAATGCTATCCTGGTAATATTATCTACATGTGCTTCAAATGAAAGGCTGGAATCTATAATCACACCAAGGTCTTTTACTGAGGTGGGTGAGTGTGTGTGTGTGAGTGTGTTTGTGTGGGGTTGTGTTTGTGTGTAAGTGTGTGTGGGGTTGTGTGTGTGTTAGTGTGTGTGCGGGTGTGTGTGTGTGTGTGTGTGTGCAGGGTTGTGTGTGTGGGATTGTGTTTGTGTGAGTGTGTGTGTGTGTGTGTGTGTGTGTGTGGGATTGTGTGTGTGAGTGTGTGTGTGTGCGGGGTTGTGCTGTAAGACAGAACTAATCAGTGCGTGCGGTCCTGACTGTAGCTCCCCGAGTTTCATAATGTGTGTGTTTGATCTGCATTTATACACACCTCCTGGGTAGAGTTAAAGTACACACACACACACACACACACACAACATTTTGTGAATTTGGTCACACACTAGTGCTTTAATCAAAAGCATACACACACTGGTGTGAAGTGGAAATTGAATTTAAAAACAGGCAAACTGAAACACAACCGGAACACAGTATTAGACACACACACACACACACACACACACATACTGGTTTTTGTGGTTTATAAGGTCTTTAAAGGCCAAACCAGTAGGGTGGTGGTTTAAGGGGACCCACCTTTCCCAATGCTTTACAGAGATGAGAATACTATCAAAAAATTTCTTTTGTTCTGCAGAAAAAGAACCTCACTCAGGATTTCCTATACACACAACAGAACTCAAAATAAGATAACATGATATTTAAGTGGTATATAAGGCCTTCCCCGCCCACTCCTAAAAGTACCCGCCCCTGTGAAAATTGGGGTTTACTAGGTCCTACTGATTTATGACGCCTTGCAGTTTACAACACACAGAAAAAGTAAATTTGCTAGTTTATAGGAACAAATGTGTTTTACTGGCACATTATAGTAAACAACACACAAACATGACAATACTGTGCATTGCCAGGACCAAGGTGATTTGAAAGAACCGTTTTGCAAATACAACACACAATAAAAGATCTTACAGTACTACAGGGACAAATGTGTTTTATTGGAACATATCCAAATGCAACACACAAAATTTACAACAGTGCATTGCCAGGATAAACACAAGTACTATTATATAAAATTATCCCTTAGATAATATTGAAAAACTTTTTTTTAGTTCAAGCATGCCAAGTGAAGAAACAGACATCCATCATGTACAACTATGTACTTTCATAGGCATCTTAATCCATTGAACTATTCAAAACAATCTAAATAAAACAAGGCATAGCTATATATATAATCAATAAAACATAAGATGAAACCTAAACCAGTTATTCAAAATAAAATGTTAAAGCAGAATTTAAGAACAACTGTAGAATTTAAAAACAATCTGCTGCATATATAAATGAAAAACAAAATAAGTGGACAAAAAAATCTTAAAGAAATAACGTACTTGCTTGTGTATCACTTATTTTGGGCTTTCCTTTTCAAGCAAAGACCTCCATTTCTTACAAAGTCTAACACTGCTGGCATTCAGACAAAGTGCCGAGTTTCCCTTTAGTTATATGTGCTTTCAAAAGTTTCATCACAGTTGTAAAAAAAATCTCAGCATTGGACCAACACACTCTTCAACTTATTCATGGGTTCCCAATCTTTGTCCCGGACTCATTTCCTGTACATAAGAATACTTACTTTATTAAGCCTGAATTTTGTGGGAGGTTCATGTACTTACATTGCTGGCTATATTCCAATGTATAATCTCAGGTACCTTGAGAAACTTCAGGAGGTGTTTCAGTGGGCATCTTCTGAATACCTGCAAGACATAAGCAATGCACTGATGAGAAACCTCAACAGTTCTTAAGCACATACCCAAAATTCTAATTATACGGCCAGCAAACATCTGAAGAAAATACAATATGTAAAACAACCTATATTGATCACTGCTACTCTGAATTCTAAAAAAAGAACATTCTACGAACAGTGATGCATGGTGGTGGAAATGTAAGGTCTGGGGCTTCTTTTTGCTGGGCCGAAAATAGGCCAAAGTGGGGCCCAAAATGAGTGGTGCAACAAGTCAAGCCAAGTCATTTTACAGCCAAGTGATACTATTTATCCTTTCCTGATTTTTCTGTATTTCCATCATGTTTATTCTACGTAAAGCTGCTTTATAACTACTACTTTATGACAATTGAGAAAAGCTATATACAGGTAAAACCAGATATTTACATTCACTTGAAAAATTAATTAATAATACTAAATAAAAAAAAAACCTTTTGTTCCTTTACTGTCAAACATTAAATCAAAGTAAAACAGGAAAACTTTTGTACCCTTATTTTTTTCAGTAAAGAAAGAACTGTTTTTTTTTCTGAAAGTGTATGTAAATATCTGGTTTCAACAAGGTTTCATTGACTTAAGTTGAACAAGTAGTTCAAGTGTACATTCTCAAGTTTTATAAAAGGTAATTTTATGCATATTGGTGTCAATATGAAAGAGATTTTACCTATAATCTCCCTGAATTGTACATCTGCATAATAGGAACTTCCCCATGTACTGCAACACTATACATACAGCATATGCCTTAAAATATTGCCACTACAGTATGGACATCACATATTTAATGGAAATTATAAAAACACTTTATAAAACCTGACCATATACAGTTCAACCACTTAACAACTTGCTTGATTACAAATTTAAAGCTGTGTAATACAGAGGAAAAGTATATTTAAAGGAAAGAAATAACTAAATTCGTCCTAAATATAGCATCTCTAATTTCAACAATATTCTAGTCATGCACTAATTAATAAATGTAAACATTTCAACTATATAAAACATTTAGTCTATAGGTTATTATTCCCTAAATACAATTATGGGTTAAAAAATTAACAGATATACATAAAGATGAGTCCATACCTACATGATTAGAGGCACCAGCAGGAACGTTATCTTCAGCATCAGGTCCACTGGCTTCACACTGTCACACAATCTCACCTTAAAGTAAAAGTGACATGAGAAATGTCAAAATGTGTTTAACATGCACACAACATCAAACATGGACTAAAATGACTGCAGAGTTTCTGTTAAAATTTGCTGAGGCCCAGGGCAAAATCATGAAGAGCAGTACTGTCCCTTTCCTGAAAACTTGCAGCATTTTTTACACATCGCCAGCATGTCTATGATTAAAAACAATCATTCTTGCAAGTGTTGCTTTGGCTAGATCAATGTAGACCTGAGATGATGTTTCTTTGAGTTTCCCAAACGCCATATTTGCAGTCTTCTCAAGGAACTGATAAAGACACTGTACATCTTGGGTGAATGATAGTGTTAATGGTTTGTTAAATTTGGCCTCAATCAGTGTAACTAAGGCAGTGTGTGAAATCAACTCTCTGAAGTATAGAGCTTTTTAAAGGCATCTGTTGATGTTCTGTATGTCTTTATGGACCCTTGCTTTGTGCACTGGTGTGCAGTCATGTTGGAACTGGTGTGAGGTTGTTTTTCAGGGGTTTCAGCCCTTTATTTCCAGTGAAAAACTCTGAATGCTCAAGCATAGCAAGACATTTTAGACAATTTCATCCTTTCAACTTTTTGGGGACCGGTTAGGGATGTCCCCTTCCTGTTCCTGATTGTGTGAAGCTGCTTTGGGACAATGCCAATTGTTAAAAGCGCTATTTAAATAAAATTGAATTTAATTGTTCCAACATGACTGCACACGAGTGCACAAAGCAAGGTCCATAAAGACATGGATGAGCACGTTTGGTGTGGAAGAACTTGACTAGCTGTCAAAAGTAACTGTACTCGTAAGGAAAAAAAAAGTGTCACTTACATCAACTTCTTGGATGCCTTTTTATCTGATGTATCCTGTTGTTCTGGTGTCGGTGAATTCTTAAATGATGTCATCTAAAAACAGTTGTAAAGGTTTAAAATATTTACAGGCATAAAGCAAGCAAACATTTTTTTCCATGCCATTTCATGTGATCAGTCGACTTAGCAATCTTATTTCGTTACTACCTTTTACACAGAAGTGGCTATACTCCTGTATAGGCAGACTGTATATACAGACTTAAATATTTAATTTATCAATTAACTTACATCAGTCAATTAACTTACATCAGTCAATTAACTTACATCAGTCAATTAACTTGCATCATAGACATGCTTAATCTTGGCTATCGCTATTCAGCTTACAGTTTAAGCTGCAATTGTGTTTCTATATATAAATTTTAAATTAAAATTTTGCATTTCCTTGGCCCAAAGAATCATCTCCCACCCCGTGTCCCTGTTAAAAACAAGTGTCCTCATAAACAAGGTTTTTGTAAAACTAACAACACACTGAGATTCTTCAGTCAGATCAAACACTGAGAACATGTTCTGAGGATGTCCTAATAAAACAGTGTTCTCTTAAAACTGGTTTCAGTCATACACAATTTTATAAACACTAATACAGTACACTGTCCCAATAATAACTATTGTCCTCATAGACAAGGTTTTTGTAAAACTCACAACACACAGATTCTTCAGTCAGGACATACTCTTAGAACATGTTCAGGGGGATGTCCTTATAAAACAGATTTATGTCTTACACAACTTTATCAACACTACAAAACACTTTCCCAATAATAATTCGACTGTTTTAAGAGTTCTGCAATGTTTTTTTTTTATTACTCCAATTCAGGTGTTTATAACAGTATTCTTTCAGTATTTACACTTTCCTCAGATGGTGATATGGCTGTTTACACAGCGTGTAGAGTTATTGATATGAGGTGTACGCTGGTCAGTTTCTGTGACTCTACACAAGGCCTTTCTGATTGGTTGTATGTTGCTAAGTATCAAGTCATAACATTCTACCCCTGCTTTGTTCCACATTGTACATGTTTGGCACCACAATGCGGTGTTAACCCTGCAGAAGCGGTGTGGATCCTGCTACAGAGCAGTGTTTTAGAACAACATGTAAAATGCTGTGATAATCCCACTCCTTAATTTCAAGTGTGAAACACTCCTTTACATGGAGTTAAAAGTAGGGTTTAGAAAGATGATAACCTGGGGTTAGGCACAGTGTGGAACGGTGTATACAAACACATTCACACAGTATTAAAACCTATACTGACAATGTGTTGTTCCAGTTTTAATAAAAAAGGTGAAATACTGTAAATAATGTCTAACAAATCCATCTAAATATTTAAATACCTGTTCAAGTCCTTGTGTTGATAAGCAAAAGCTCAGCTCCTCTTTAACCAACGACTCTTTGACAGGATAAACCTGGAAATATTAAGAATAGAAAAACATCCAGATATTAGACTTATAGCTCAATAGGTAAAGACTACAGGTAATCATTTTCCTGAATCATGTAATTCTCAATATTACCTTCTCCCCACCGTTCTTCTCAATATAATTCTGCTTCTCTGAGGACAATTGGGCCATACCAAGGGTAACCTGAAATTCAAGAAAAAGAAAAATATTCTACTACAGGCAAGGGGTTTGAATATTAAATTCTACTTCAGCTCTGACTTCTGACTGAGATGAGGTGTTTAATTCATGGGTAGAATGCTGAACAAAACAATTATCAAGTTATATTCAGCTACAGAAAGGTAGAACACTGCACTAAATGTGTACGTCAACACAGTTCTCACAAACACGACTTTACTTAAATGCAGAATAACTAATTTACCTCATCTGTTACTACGGTCAGTTCTTCACAGGCAGCACTGTCTGATGGCAACTCGCTTATCGGGCACTAAGAAATAAAATTTCACATTCAGAAACACTGTTACTAAGAGAAAGAAAAAACACTTATCCAGCAGAATATCAAACAATGTATACAAAAGATAAAGTCAAAGTTTGCATATTCAGAAAATAAAAACGCTACAATGTCCACACTGTGCACAGATATAATAAACAGTGCACACATTTGTAAGAGTAACTGTAATCGTAAGAATAACACTTTACTCTTTTCTACATCACCTTTTTGGATGCCTTTTTATCTGCTGTATCTTTTTGTTCTGGAGGTGGTGAATTCTTAGACGATGTCATCTAAAAAAAGTTTTGAAGGTTTTAAATATTTACGGGCATAAAGCAAGCAAACAAAAATATTTTTATGCTATTTCATGTAATCAGTCGACTCAGCAATCTTATTTCTTATAATCTTATAAAGCTTTCACACAGAAGTGGCTATACTACTGTATATGCAAACTTAAATATTGAATTTATCAAAAGTCAGTTAACTTACATTACAGACATGCTAAATATTGGATATCGCTATTTAGCTCACAGTTTGAGCTGCAATTGTGTTTCTCCATGTGCCAATGTTTTCGCAATGAATGCTAAACATGTTGCATGCGAACAGGCACATCAGCACTGTTTTAGACCTGATACCAATTTATAAACGCTAATACAGAACACTGTCCCAAGAACTAGCGTCCTTATGGACTATCCCTAACAACACAGTGAGCATGATTCCATAGACAAAGGATGCAAAAAAAAAAAAAAAAAACTTTGAAGGGAAAAATTAGCATCCTGCTCCTGAACTTATAGCAACAGACTGTAAGACACATTCTCTGGCAGAAACCAGATGTTAAGTGTGTTAAACTGCTTAAAGCATTTAATATACACCAATCCTTTAAAATAATGCACAAAATTACTAACATCTACATACCTTGCATCGCCATGGCCACTCAGAATCGCCGTAATTGTATGTGATCTCTTCACCAGGACAGATGCTTCTTATGGCAAATAAACAAAGATGAGGTTTACCATCCACACGGATGGTCTTCATTCTGCAGTTTGGTTTTAGATGATCATCATTCACCAGTCTCCCAAGGGAGCCATCATCCAGGGCTGCATCAACACTGAACAAATGACAGTGAATCTCTTAATAATACATTACTATTACAATAATACATACTTCTTATTCCAAATAGACACAACAACTGAGAATATCAGCACCAAAAGCTTCTCATCGAATATTATATTATTTGAAAACATGATCATTGAATATTTAATGGTCAATGGTCTTTAAGAAAATAAAACTGGGCCCATATTTACTAAGCATCTCAATCACTCATAGGAATCAAAGTTTATTTAGGACTAAAGACAGTCTCACCTCAGAGAAGGACATATAGGTTATTTATAAAGCTTTCTATTCTTACTTTCGGCAAGGAGTAAGACTGCGACAAGGAAAGTGTGAGACGTCACTTTTTACGACACAGAGCCGCAAAGT
Source organism: Clarias gariepinus (assembly GCF_024256425.1). Classification (NCBI taxonomy): domain Eukaryota; kingdom Metazoa; phylum Chordata; class Actinopteri; order Siluriformes; family Clariidae; genus Clarias; species Clarias gariepinus. The sequence goes on along the minus strand of NC_071121.1, from coordinate 28,969,956 downwards.
AGTCTGCACATTATAGGAGGTGTTGTAAAGTGTACAAAGTTTTAAACGGTGAAAAAGTGAAATGCTAAAATCAGCGGCAGTTATGTGAAGGTTTTATGCACATGAACAAAACCTATAGATGCGTGACTCGCTGCATGACGTTATTCTAATCACTCTGCTCCAATCACAACTGATTAAAGCCCCTATAATAGAGCTGTCTAGGTCAGTCATAATCTGATCAACATGACTTCAAATAAAACGAGAGGATGAGAGTGTTTTGCTTGTGGCGAAGGGAGTAAAATGTAAAGAAATAATTGAAGTAATATTCTGTCCTACTCTTACCTCTAAAGATAAAAAGTCAATGGATGCAATATGTAAAAGCATCAGAGTAACCAGTCAGTTTGTTACACGTACCCCTGAGGAGTGAGAAACATGGGGATACGCCATGCTAATGAAACGATGAAGTGCTGCTCATAACAAGGAAACAAGAAAACAGTTCACTTAAATAATTTAATACAAGATAAAATGTATATATGAATATAATTCTTTTAATATGTGCCATGGATTATGCATTCATGCTGCATGGTGGGGAAATGTGCGTGATCTATGAAGTTTAATTTATTATTTCGGACTGCTGGAATTAGTAGCCAGAGAAAAAGTTTTACTCCCCCACCCCATTTTTGTCTAAACATGCCCGTTATGAGCTTTGTGCTCTAAGCATCTCTCCTCTACACGTGTTACTGCCTGAACACCACTTCCTCACTATTCCTAACCAGTTAGGACACCTCCGGCGCTCTCCAACATTTTGGTGAAGATAGGAATGATTTCCTATTTTAACAATCTTGATGAATAGTTCTTACCCCTCCCCACTCATGAAAATAAGGCCAAAATAGCGTCATTCTGAAGTTTTTGACCATTTAGGAATTGCAGTAGGAGCGATTTCCGACTCTGAGACGCTTGGTGAACATGAGCCCTGATCATTAGTGCTAAATAACCATGCAAATAACTTCCACATCTCCCCCACGTATATAATATTTGTACATACCAAAGGAATTTGCCGTTGAATCGAAATTCATACATGAACACTTTGAGGGCATCATGATATATTCTTCGCCTCCGCTCACATTCTTCTCTGCTTATGAGATCCCCTCTGTACTCCAATAGGAAATCTCCCTTATCAAAGTCAGTACAACTAAACACACCTCTCCCTAAACAAGAGGAGTACAGCATGTCATGTACCTGAGACATTAATTATTAATTAAACAATCCCACCTTAACATGTTACACTTACCTTTAAACTCATTTATAAACCGAGCTTCCAGACCATCTTGTTCTTTCTTCTTAAGGCTGAAGGTTGTGGCCTCCTCCAGTGGACTGGGCTTCCTCCTCCTCCTCCTCCTCATCATCATGTTTTAATCAGACTGTTTCACAGAGGAAAACCTCCTTTATACCACTTCATTTATGGTCAAATTCATATTAATCTGTGTTTATTTATAATTTGTGTTAATTTATATGTTTATCTTAACCAGAACACTGTACTGTGAGTCCCCTCTCACCCCCCCTCCCCCAAACAAAGACTGTAGTCATGACGACGCGCTACCGTGACGTCACAGGCGCGTGTCACACGCTCAATTTATATATATATAAATATAATTAAACAGTTTAAAACTAACTGACCAAAAGTTAAATTAATATTTTAAACACTTATATGTATCCGCGCGCGCCTTTAACAGCGCACGCGACACTTTCTGGCGCCGTTTAACTGACATAAACAAACCAAACTAACTCACGTGCAGTAATTAAACCGATTAAACGGCGTCATAACTCACCTTTCATATGCCAGCGGCTTCCGACACCGATGTCCTCTTCTCCAGGGTGCAGAGAGTCCAAACTCGATATTAATTCGTCGTGTATTATATTACTTTACAAACTCCGAGGATTAAAACCCCGCTGTATTAAATCACCTGCAGCTGTGTCTTAAAGGAAGTCCCTCCTCTTAGCGAGGCCTTATATGTGCACGGTCCCTCTAAGGTCCCGCCCCTTAGCGGAAGCGCTTCTCCTGCTACTGCTGGCCAATCACCGACGAGGATTCTTGTAGCCAGCCAATCAGAGACCGGGAAAACTTACACTTGTGTATATATGCAAATTCTTAATGACGTAGGTGCAGTTCCGCGACCGGTCTACAGGGGCGCATGGAGGGGTTAGAGAACACACAGTGTGTGGTATTTTTTCAGGTTTATGTGGTCTATACGGCCATGGGGCCAAAAACGGTACAGAATTGATCCCTAGACTGAGATAAGGACTGCTACAAGGTCGGATTTATAAGGACATGGCCCCTGTCCTCATAAACGGAAATGTCCCTTTAATGCTGGTGCGTATTCAGGTCAAAAGTCCTCTTAAACCACAAAAACCAACACACACACACACACACACACACACACACACACACACACACACACACACACAGAGGGCCTGATGTGTACCAGACAGAACTGTCAATCTTTTTATAAATAATTATTTAAACTGGACCTCATCGAATTTGCAGCTGTGAATGTGCGCGCAAACACACACACACACACACGCACGCACGCACACACACACACACACACACACACACACACACACACACTCACTCATAGGTGTCCTTACTGGAAAGTGTAATATTCTCCTGTATTTTTGCACACTTCTCATCAAGCTGTGTTTATCTCTCCATCTCACACACTGGTTCACACACACACACACACACACACACACACAGATTGATCAGATCACACATGGGTTCTGTGTGTGTGTGTGTGTGTGTGTGTGAACCAGTCATTCAGAAGGAATTGGATTCTTTCTTCCTTACTCCCTGCTTGACCCATAACCCCGTCTCCATGGAAACAGACACTACTGCTCACACCCCTTTATAAACTTGTGTTTGTTTCAGTGTGTGTGTGTGTGTGTGTGTGTGTGTGTGTTTGTTGAAGAAAATCAACCTCAATCACACACATCTTCACCTAAGTTTATTTGAAAGCCACAAAAAGGGTCTCACACACACTCACCACACACACACACACACACACACACACACACACACAGGGTCACATGGTTTTCATCAAGCTTTCCATTTCCTTTTCATTAGAGCTGACACACACACGATCACACACACATGTTCTCTCTCTGACACACACACACACACACACACACTGTCGGGTGTGTTTTGCTTCTTGGCTTTTCACTCAGAACTCATACCTCAATTCCCCTGGAGAATACACACACACACATACACACACACTCTCTCTTACACACACACACACACGCACACGCATACTGTACACACACACACACACACTCTCTTTCTCTCTCTGTCTCTCTCTCTTACACACACACACACACACACACACAAGTTCATTGCTCTACATCTGTTAAGGTCGCTCTGGTTAAGCGTATAGGTCATAACCTTTGACCTTTAAGGATCAGGCAGTGTGTCGCTATTTCTAACTGTCAACTGCAATTTACAGCAATATACCTTCATCACACACACAGACGCACACACACACACACACACGCACGCACACACGCACGCACGCACACACACACTCACACACACACACACTGTCCATGTGTCCAAGTGTAAGTAAAATGCTGTACTGTGTTATGTCTGTCTGCAGTGTGTCTCAACTGTGTGTGTGTGTGTGTGTGTGTGTGTTTGCGCGGCTAATGTCATGAGCAGCTGTCATATCGCCCAAAAAACACAAAAGCTACCTCTTGTTTCATATTGTGTGTGTGTGTGTGTGTGTAAAATTCCAAATGAGCAAATGTCTCATCCATCACATATTGTCACAATATTATTCTACCAATTATACCCTTCTTTTAACACACACACACACACACACACACACACACACACACAGACTTAATTGTCAGCAGTAACTCATTCAGTGACCTCTTATTCTATAACCACCAAACCGTGTGTGTGTGTGTGTGTGTGTGTGTGTATCTTTATGTCATCATCATAACTCATTTACCCCTCACATAAACACATAGGTACCGGGATATGACACACACCCTTTAAGTGTGTGTGTGTGTGTGTGTGTGTGTGTGTGTTACCTGAGCATCTGTGAAAGTGACCTAGTTCGTCACTTCACACTTCTTCATTACAACTGTATAAATATGCCATTCACACACACACACATGCACACACACACACACACACACACACACACACACACATCTACCTTTCTTTTATCAGCATTAGGTCACTATTTTTCCTCTCCTAATATCTTTCTTTATTACATCTCTCTTTCTCTCTCTCTCCCACACACACACACACACACACACACACACACACACACACACCTCCTAAGGTAATGAGAATACCTGTCACTCAGCGTCTGACTGAATGAGAGATAAAACAGTCGGAGGTCATGTGACTTCCTGCTGCTGCTTCAGTAATGACATCAATTAAGAACAGATCCGGCCTGGAGGATACCTGATACACACACACACACACCTACACACACACACACACACACACACACACACACACACACACACACACACACGTATAACTTACTCTAGTTGTGTCTAACTCAGTGTATTTATTCCTCCTCTCTGGTGTACTGAGGATCTGATCCTACAGGTTTATTTCTTTTATAATCTTTAATAAAGAGTGAAGGGTTCTCACGCTGGGGTACGGGGAGGTCCGGGTTCTCCACTACGGGTTCTGCAGGAGTTCTGGACAAAGGGGGAGGTGTGTGAATCATTATCTTTATTAATCTTTAGATGTGTGTGTATCAGGTATCCTTCAGGCCGGATCTGTTCTTAATTGATGTGTGTGTGTGTGTGTGTGTGTGTGTGTGTGTGTTTGCATCCACACACAGTATATGATTCTGGTCATGTGTCTACCTGCTTCGTGTGAGCTTCACCTGTGTGAGTCTCTACAAACCACCACGCCACCTAGTGTCTGGTACCAACAGAACCCATGAGCATCGGGTCAATCCTGTACTGGAGGTCTTGGAGGTCCAGGGTCCAGCTGAGTTTCCGGCTTACACACCTAAATTAAATCTCCAGTGGTCAGGGGTTCAGGGGTAGCTCAGTGGTTAAGGCATTGGACTGCAGTTCAGAAGGTCTCAGGTTCAAACCCCACAACACACCGTTTGGCCCTTGAGCGAGGCCCTTAACCCTCAGATGTATAATGAGATGTACAGTAAGCCACTCTGGATAGGGGGATGTGACAAGTGCCATAGTGTGTGTGTGTGTATGAGTGAAAGTAGCCCATGCTGGGACTCAGGGCACAAAGAGACAAAGACACGCGCTGTTAAACAGGGACGGAACCTAGCTGTCCACGATCCTGGTGGGCGGAGCCGTCAGGTGTACACCTGTACACAGGTAGCAGATAGACACAGGTGTGTGTAGTTTAACTTTATCAGGTCATTACAGTTCAGTTGCGCACTATAAAGCGTTCTGTAAAGGCCAGTATCTCTGCAAGTCCAGATGAGATGTCCCACTGAGCGTCCGGCTCCCTCACTGTCGTCCTCCGCCCACTTCACGTCATACGTCACACGTCCCTGCACGTGTCGTTATTGGAAACGTACACATCAGTTTCCTTTATAAATCCTAATAATGCAGGTTTATTGGTGCAAGCAATAAAGAAATCATTTTTAAACTGTAAATGTTTCTCTTGAGAGTCTTTTGTTTCATTGAATATTAAACTTTAGAAAAATTTTAATAGAAAAAGCCTTAAAAAAGTTCCAATGCATAATGTAGAGTCATGTGTAAAAGTTTTTTGTATAAACATAATTAAAATGAAGCGATCGTCGCAGGTCTCAGTATTCGGCAAATACAACCTCAGACCAACAACAACATGGGACTCATTTACACTGTACCATTATTAATTTAACAGAAATAAGGGCGAAAATAAAATAAATAAATAAATGAGGCCAATACTAAACACCTCCCTAGTTCAGTAGCTTGTAGATCCACCTTGAGCAGCAATAACTTGACGTACTGGTCTCCTGGATGACTTCATCCATCTCTCATGTCCAGCTCTCTTTCTTTCTCTCTCTCGTGTTAATACACACCTGAATGCTCCAGACCGGCAAACTGCCAAAACTTCTAGTTTTGTAGAGCTCTGCACACCTGCTGATGATCTAATAATCAAGGGCTGATGATTAGCAACACCTGCCTGCAACTTACCCTCTTAAATCCTGTGGAAGCTCTGAGGGGGTACTTATTATCGCCCACATGCTTTTGTTTTGGCCCCAATTTAGTTCAATAAATCACATGTTGTTGTTGTTGTTCTGAGGTTGTAGTTGCAGAATCCTGAGACCCGCTCAGTCAAAGGACTTTTATTTTGTTTTTACCAAGAAAACACATTGAAATAAAGGGGGCACTAACTTTTACACTTGACTGTGTTCATGAGAACGTCAGGAAAAGTTCATTTAACCCGGCCTTCAGCTCAGTGTTCCTCTGCTGCGCTCCTCCTCTGAATGAGCGGTGTGTGTTCCGGGAGTCAGGGTTCTGCGGCCCGCCCGGCGCGTCCCTCCACACCTGGAAGTGTTTAACTTCACTCTGAAATATTTTACACTTCCGACTCTCACGTTGAGCTCTGATCTGAAAACCTAATCAGCGTCACTCGGCCCGCCTCGTACCTCCGCCCGCTCCGCTCCGTCCTGCCTTCACACTCGTCGGCACAAAGGGTTCCTGTGTTCCTGCTCAATCTGATGTGGTTCTAATTTACTACAATAACCAGAGAGGAGAGAAGAGTGTGGACGCAGGACCACAGGAAGCCTGGACACGTCCCTGACGCTCTCCGGGTGTAGCGCCACCTGCTGTAAAACACGCCAAACTTTCACACACAGATTGAGACACATGTAAAGAGTTAATAGTCACATTTTCCTCCTACAGAATGACATGCAGGAACATACTTCTGCAAGTTTCAAATTTCAAAAGTTATTATTACGCAAAATTCTCAATTTAATGTCCTCGAGCAGCAACACGCGGGTACAACTCCAAGACTCCCACTGTGCAGAAAAAATATTAAATAAAAAAAAACCAAGCAATCTTTTTTTATTATAAATATGGATCCCACCCTGCCTCTGTCATGTGTGTGTGTGTGTGTGTGTGTGTGTGTTTGTGTGTATTTTCCAAAAACGGAAAAAGTTCTCCTTCCTCCTTTTCCTCTTTTTGTTTTTAATTATATTCTCTCTCTCTTGCTCGCTTGCTGTCCATTGGTAAGTAAATATAGTGTGTGTGTGTGTGTGTGTGTGTGCGTGTGTGTGCGTGTATGTGTGTGTGTGTGTGTGTGTGTGTCTGCGTGTATGTGTGTGTTGTTTGACTGCAACTTTAGACCTCATAAATTGTGCAATGGACAGAAGCATTCATTAATCTCCTTTAAAACTTTTTCTGTGTGTGTGTGTGTGTGTGTGTCCGGTATAAGACCACCCTCCCCTCCCCCACAGGTAGCACTTATACACAAAGCATGCTGGGTAATTCCATACAGGTGTGCTCTGCTAAAATACAAGCTGTCTGATTGAAAGCAGACTGTGTGTGTGTTTATGTGTGTGTGTTTATGTGTGTGTGTGTGTGTGTGTGTGCATTTGAAGGAATTCAGATTACTCATGTAACTCTGTAAAGATGTCTGTCCATCTAATGTCAAAATTGTTTAAATTCATACTTTGAGCAAGTGCGACAGGATGTGTGTGTGTGTGTGTGTGTGTGTGTGTGTGTTTGTGTGTGTGTGTGTGTGTATGCATGCTCGGTTGTGTGTGCATGTGTGCGTGTGTGTGTACGTATGTGTGTAAGTTAAGAGGTTTTAGAAAAAACTGTAAGCAGTATTAACATGTGTTTTTCTTTACTGTAAATCAGCTTGAAATATGATGTTTTGTATCTCAGTGTGTTTCATTGTGTGTTCAACAGTCATTCTGTGTGTGTGTGTGTGTGTGTGTGTGTGTGTGTGTGTGTGTGTGTGTGTGTGTGTGTGTGTGTGTGTGACAGTAATAACGCTGCGACATGAATATGTGGTGCCACGAGTAATAGGGTGCATTACTATAGGAACTCAAAAATTCTTACCTGTCAGTGGTGTACAGTAACTCCTCCCTCTTGTCAGCGGTGTACAGTAACTCCTCCCCCTGTCAGTGGTGTACAGTAACTCCTCCCCCTGTCAGTGGTGTACAGTTACTCCTCCACCTGTCAGTGGTGTACAGTAACTCCTCCACCTGTCAGTGGTGTACAGTAACTCCTCCCCCTCCCCCTTGTCAGTGGTGTACAGTAACTCCTCCCCCTGTCAGTGGTGTACAGTAACTCCTCCACCTGTCAGTGGTGTACAGTAACTCCTCCCCCTTGTCAGTGGTGTACAGTAACTCCTCCACCTGTCAGTGGTGTACAGTAACTCCTCCCCCTTGTCAGTGGTGTACAGTAACTCCTCCCCTTGTCAGTGGTGTACAGTTACTCCTCCCCCTGTCAGTGGTGTACAGTAACTCCTCCTCCTCCCCCTGTCAGTGGTGTACAGTAACTCCTCCCCCTGTCAGTGGTGTACAGTAACTCCTCCTCCTCCCCCTGTCAGTGGTGTACAGTAACTCCTCCACCTGTCAGTGGTGTACAGTAACTCCTCCCCCTTGTCAGTGGTGTACAGTAACTCCCCTACCTGTCAGTGGTGTACAGTAACTCCTCCCCCTTATCAGTGGTGTACAGTAACTCCTCCCCTTGTCAGTGGTGTACAGTAACTCCTCCCCCTGTCAGTGGTGTACAGTAACTCCTCCCCCTGTCAGTGGTGTACAGTTACTCCTCCCCCTGTCAGTGGTGTACAGTAACTCCTCTCCCTGTCAGTGGTGTACAGTAACTCCTCCTCCTCCCCCTGTCAGTGGTGTACAGTAACTCCTCCTCCTCCCCCTGTCAGTGGTGTACAGTAACTCCTCCACCTGTCAGTGGTGTACAGTAACTCCTCCCCCTTGTCAGTGGTGTACAGTAACTCCCCTACCTGTCAGTGGTGTACAGTAACTCCTCCCCCTTGTCAGTGGTGTACAGTAACTCCTCCCCTTGTCAGTGGTGTACAGTAACTCCTCCCCCTGTCAGTGGTGTACAGTTACTCCTCCCCCTGTCAGTGGTGTACAGTAACTCCTCTCCCTGTCAGTGGTGTACAGTAACTCCTCCTCCTCCCCCTGTCAGTGGTGTACAGTAACTCCTCCTCCTTCCCCTGTCAGTGGTGTACAGTAACTCCTCCTCCTCCCCCTGTCAGTGGTGTACAGTAACTCCTCCTCTTGTCAGTGGTGTACAGTAACTCCTCCCCCTGTCAGTGGTTTACAATAACTCCTCCTCCTCCCCTTGTCAGTGGTTTACAGTAACTCCTTCCCCTCTCCCAGTGTGTGCTCTGCCCAGCTAGATGTGGGAGTGTTTTATATCTATAATGATGAGTGCGTATTAAAAACTTTCAGAACAAAACGAATACATAGAAAGAGAGAGAGAGAGAGAGATGGACTGTTGCAAGACGAATAGTTCCACCTAAAGTCCAGTTCATTTCTCGCAGTACTATACACACATACACACACATACACACACATTCACAGGAAGGGTGTGAACTTGACCATAAGCCCAGATGATATCAATCAAGACCACAGTAACTCACATAGTAACCGTGTGTGTGTGTGTGTGTGTGTGTGTGTGTGTCTGGGTGAAAAACACCAGTAGATAAATTCTATGAATGAGAATAACTTAAACTCACAAACCCCCGAACCCACACAATCAGCCTAAATTCTTTACCTTCCCACACACACATACACACACACACACACACACACACACCCAGAGCTCCAACCACGCAAAAAAATTAAGCCTGGCTGTCCCAAGACTGCAATCTAAAGCAGAAACTGAAGCCAAGCTAAACACACACACGCACGCACACACACACACACACACACACACACACACAATGAAACTTTCAATGCTGCATTGAGAGATCCATAACCTCACTGGGTGACTGACGGAATGCCAGTTTGTGTCTGTGTGTGTGTGTTTGTGTGTGTGTGTGTGTGTGTGTGTGTGTGTTCGTGTGTGTGTGTGCGTGTGTGCGTGTGTTTAAAATTTTGGCATGGTATACATTGTGACCAGGGAAATTCCAGTTACTGAGCTTATCTACTGTTTATACTGGGCCTCTGTGTGTGTGTGTGTGTGTGTGTGTGTGTGTGTGTGTGTGTGTGTGTGTGTGTGTGTGCATTAAATATTTAAGTCATTAAAGTTCTCATTAGGAGTGCCTTATATGACAGATACAATACAGAGACAGAGAGTGAGACAGTCTGTGACCAACTGAAATGAAAAATTATAATTGCTTCCAGAACTCTTATAACACACACACACACACACACACACACACACACCTTTCACAGATGTCTATGCAGTTTTGTTTGTATTGTACGTCATGTTAAAAATACCTGAAGATCTTATAATAAAACTTAACTAAACACTATTTAAATTGTTTCCAACGAGCAGGGAATTCTTTTTAAAAGTTTCCTTTGAAGTCAGAAATGGACTAAAAGTGAGTGTAATGTTTCTCTAGTTAGTAACTGTAGGTGAGGTTACAGAGTTACTCAGATTAACGGAGTTAAAGTTTAGTATTAAAGTCTCACTGAAGTTGGAGTCAGGGTGATGTTTACACTCCACACATCCGAGCGGCACGGTGGCGTAGTGATAAGCACTCTGATCGAGGGTTCGATTCCCGTCTCTGTGTGTGTGGAGTTTGCATGTTCTCCCTGTGCTCGGTGGGTTTCCTCCAGGTACTCTGGTTTCCTCCCACGGTCCAAAGACATGCAGATTAGGCTAACTGGCGTTCCCAAATTACCCCTGGAGTGTGAATGAGAGTGTGTGTGTGTGTGTGTGTGTGTGTGCCCTGTGTTGCATTGGCACCCTGTCCAGGGTGTCCCTCGTCTTGTGCCCAAATGATTAGCACTGTAGAGACAGACTGAGTGAGACTTTTATATATAAATGAATAGTATGTGTATTGTGATCTGTGTGTATGAACCTGCGGGTGATCTGCGCTGGGGTACGAGCAGAGTTTGGTTCTTCATTTCTGACATCGTTGGCTGTGACAAACCCAAATCATCACTGTTTTAAAATTGTTACTAAAAACTGTATCGGTATCAGTCAACTGTGGAGACAGCATGCAAAACGTTCGTTATTGGACCAGCAGCATAGCACACATGATCTATCACTAAAACTATTCCACTTTTCTAGATTTTTTTTTATTTTATATATTTTATGAGCTCCGTGTCACTCAATGTTCTCAAACCTCTCTCCTTGGCGTTTGACTCAGTTTCCTCACTACTCCTAACCAGTTAGAACACCTCTCCTACATTTTGGTGGAAATAGGAGTAATTTTCTATTTTAAGAATGCTGATAAATTGCTCTTATAAAATTGTACTACTCCTAAATATAGAACCAAAAAAGCATCACTCTGAGAACTCTTTGGTCACTACTCTGAGACACTTTCTGTTACCAGGCAACTTCACCAGGCATTTAAATAATCTCAATTCACATTTGTTTCCTGAACACATTTGTTCCCCAGAGTTCAGGGTTCAGCTCTATCTTTAGGTGTTTTAAGGTGTTGAAGGGTTTGTAACTCAGATCCACTCATTTCAAATCTCTCAGTGGAGACGAGTTCATCAGATTCAAGGAACTTTTGAGTCTGAGATCTGATTATAAACCCCCTGAGTGCGGATTACTGCACTGGATATACTGGATATATATATGTGTGTGTGTGTGTGTGTGTGTGTGTGTGTGTGTGTGTGTGTGTGATATGTGTGGCAAGGCTGAATGTTGGCTCAAATCATTTTAAAAAGCTTCATTTGTTTTCCTATAAAGCCTGTGAACAATAAAATAATGAGACACATGTGTGTGTGTGTGTGTGTGTGTGTGTGTGTGTGTGTGTGCACTCTCCAGTTGTTTATAAGCTATTTTAGCTGTTTGAAGAGCCGAAGATGCCCAGCCAACCACACACACACCGCAACCCTGACACACATGCTGTGTTAGTGACACACACCCAGTTTCTTTACACACACACATACACAACACACACACACACACACTGAGAATACAAATTAAACTCTAAACAGTGATATTAGTGTGTGTGTGTGTGTGTGTGTGCGTGTGTGTGTGTGTGTGTGTCCATACAGTTCACCATTCCCTTTCTTCTGTAAACAAACATAAGAACAAAATGACAGATTTAAACAAAAGCACAGAGAGAGAGAGAGAGAGAGAGAGGAGAAAGAAGGAGAGAATAAAGGACAAATCTCATGGAAAGAATCTTTATATTAAAAGATGAAAGAACCACTGGAAGGATCACAGAGTTGCTAATTAAACTCGTCTCGTTTGTTCATGTATGGGGGGAAGAAGACCACAAAAATGCCCCTGCATGTGAATATACATTCTCTCTCTCTGTCTCTCTCTGTCTCTCTCTGTGTCTCTCTGTGTCTCTCTCTCTCTCTGTCTCTCTCTCTGTCTCTC